>NW_026963421.1:0-23947 GCF_036588685.1 Mytilus trossulus
GGTGTTATTCATTAAAAAATTTTTCCAGTTTTCGGACAATAACTCAAAATTGCTTCAAGCAGTTTTCATGAAACTTTGTTTATATTACTTGTTTATATCTATTGACCTAAGCTTTTTTTTTAAATTTTAGGTTTTATTTTTTTTCGAATTGTGGGAATTTGTTCATTTAAAAAGGGGATTTTCCAATTTTCAGACAATATCTCAAAAATGCTTTGAGCTGTGAGTGAGTTTTTATGAATCTTTGAAAATTTATTTATATCTATTGACTTGAGCTCCCTTATTTATATAAAATTTAGATTTTGCGTTTCTGAGTTATGGGGTTTTATTTATTAGAAAAAGGGGGATTTTCCAGTTTTCAGAAAATAACTCAAAAGTGCTTTGAGCAGTTTTCTTGAAACTTTGGTGACTGGTTTATATCTGTTTGAATAACCTCCCTTTAGCATTTTAGTCATAATATGCACTCATGGTGCAGCTGTTTATTTTTATATCTAGTAGCTAATGCCCCTTTTATGTAGTATGCAAACTGAGGTTTGTTATTCACCCTTGTGATTATTTATTTTAGGATGAATAGGAAAAAATTCTGAAAACAAAATAATTTCTTGGTATTCTTTCTGTCATTTGCATGAACCCGTACACCAGATTGTGGATTCATTTATTTTCTTGGGTACCAATTTTCATGATGATTGAGAAACAATTGTATTTATTTTGATATTTGATTTTGTGATTTTGCAAAATTTTGTATACAAGTCTAAGATTTAAACTTTGTTGAACATTTAAAATAGTGATTTCCTTACATTACCCTGGAAATCAACTAAAGTTGGTACCCCACAAATGATAATGAATCCTGAGTATGCTTCTAACATGTTTAACCCCGCCACATTATTTATGTATGTGCCTGTCCCAAGTCAGGAGCCTGTAAATTCAGTGGTTGTTGTTTGTTAATGTGTTACATATTTGTTTTTCGTTCATTTTTTTACATTGTCTTATCGGGGCCTTTTATAGCTGACTAACCGGTATGGGCTTTGCTCATTGTTGAAGGCCGTAAGGTGACCTATAGTTGTTAATGTCTGTGTCATTTTGGTCTTTTGTGGATAGTTGTCTCATTGTTAATCATACCACATCTTCTTTTTTATATTGAATTTAAATCACACATCTCTTTATGCAGGTGTGAAAGTCATTAAAACGACTTGAAAACACTAAACACTAAAACTGAAATAAATTTCATTCCTTTTAAATGATAATTATTAGTAAATCTGTGTAACTGTGTTTATGAGGATCATTGACTAAAAAACTATAATTTAAACATGTTAAAGCTGTGAACAAAATTTCTTTGCCTCATTATTTGGGACTCATCAAGTACTATATAGTATATAAATTAAAGTAATAAGTGAATAATTTTGTTATGATATTACATTCATGTTTCATATTAAATATTTTTAGGGTTTGAAAAGCAATGGCAACATTTTGCAGACCTGAACCCAACTTTGGTTGTGGAATACGTGCAGAAAAGGCCAGCTTTAATGGCATGTATAAAAAAAGGTATTTGAAAAAATTCTGTACTGTCTACCTTTAACCATACTTTAGATACGATTTGAAACATACAAATGCAAAATACAGTTTTTTCTAGAAAAGATTTTATGTTGATGGCACAGTCTGTGTGAGTTTTCCTATGAGTTATTGTATTTTGTATCCACTTATTCGACAAACAATTTTTTTACTTCAATTTTAATTTCGAAAAAGTGGATCATACTTTATCAATGTTTCTTACTGATCGCTTTCTAAAGTTTTTCCTCTCTCAGCTCACTACTGCTGATGACCTTTATTTTCGGAGGCCTGACCCAAACAGGAAGTTGTATAAATGACTGTTTTCCCCGGATTGGAGTAAATAGGGTTAATGTGTATATTTTACTTTCAACTTAATGCTAAGTTTCATACTTCTTCAAAAATAATATGGTTAAATATATGTAGGAAATATTTTGTCTGCAATTTTATTACTTTTGCTGATCCAGGTACAAGAGTGAAGTTAATGAAATAATGAACCTAAAAAACTTTTATTTTACTAAATGGTGAATAAGAGAGATGTCTAAATAATTAATTATGCAAACCAAATTCATTGTTTACAAAACAATATTTAAGACAGTAATTTTTAGGAGCTACAACTTCACTATAGAAAAAGAGATTTTATTGTTTACAAGAAATAACAGAATATGCATATTTTTATAATGATATAGAGGATGAGTATCTGTTCATCCTCAAATGCCATTTATTTCAAGGTTTTTTATGCCCCACCTACGATAGTAGAGGGGCATTATGTTTTCTGGTCTGTGCGTCCGTTCGTCCGTCCGTCTGTTCGTTCGTTCGTCCGTTCGTTCGTCCGTCTGTCCCGCTTCAGGTTAAAGTTTTTGGTCAAGGTAGTTTTTGATGAAGTTGAAGTCCAATCAACTTGAAACTTAGTATACATGTGCCCTATGATATGATCTTTCTAATTTAAATGCCAAATTAGAGTTTTGACCCCAATTTTACGGTTCACTGAACATAGAAAATGATAGTGCAAATTTCAGGTTAAAGTTTTTGGCTTCAGGTTAAAGTTTTTGGTCAAGGTAGTTTTTGATGAAGTTGAAGTCCAATCAACTTGAAACTTAGTATACATGTGCCCTATGATATGATCTTTCTAATTTAAATGCCAAATTAGAGTTTTGACCCCAATTTTACGGTTCACTGAACATAGAAAATGATAGTGCAAATTTCAGGTTAAAGTTTTTGGCTTCAGGTTAAAGTTTTTGGTCAAGGTAGTTTTTGATGAAGTTGAAGTCCAATCAACTTGAAACTTAGTATACATGTGCCCTATGATATGATCTTTCTAATTTAAATGCCAAATTAGAGTTTTAAAAAGAGATTGTTATACAAGGCTCTATGATGGAACACTTCATCTTTTGGACACATATATTCTTATTTAAAATGGAAGTATATATGCACTGTAAATTTCCTTTAACACAGTTTGTTTTCCCAGTCAAAATTGTTGATGTGATGATGAGGGAAAAATGGGCATGGGAATGAATTTATAATGATTTTTTGGGATATTTCAAAATAGTTTTAGGGATATGGGATATTTGTAAAAAATATTTATTGGGATATTAGGGGTAAACATTATAGGGATGCGGGATATTGGGATAAAAACTTGATGGGATATGAGATATTGATACCCCCTAAACAAGCCTCATCGGCAGTTTGCTAGAGGTAAACATATAATTATACATCTTCTTTGATATACAGGTAAATTTAACACAGGTGTCAGTAACATATATGTAGAACTCACATGAGGTTCACATGTATGCACTGTACTGCCTTCAACTATGAGCAAACTCATATGCTTGTTCTACATTGGCAATGGAAATGAATCTCCTTCCTAAAGAAAAACAGTCAAAACCATGTTCATATGGATTTCTCTGATTACACAATCAGTTATGGAATTAGAAAATAGATTATTACTTGACATTCAGTTCTGTGTTTTTTTATGAATAATTTTTGTACAGCACATTTTTTTTTATTATATCAGAAATGTTTTATTGTAAGGTGACTTATAGTTGTTAATTTCTGAATCAGTTGGTCTCTTTAGGAGAGTTGTCTCACTGGCAATCATATCACATTTTCGCATTTATATATAGAAAGAACACATTTATCTGTAGTTTAGTTGTTTTTATAGTTTGATTTCAGTTGAGTTTTTAAAACTTTGACCTGAGATTTAGAATCAGTTTACGTTTAGCAATAAAATTGAGAATGGAAATGGGGAATGTGTCAAAGAGATAACAACCCGACCAAAGAAAAAAAAACAGCAGAAGGTCACCAACAGGTCTTCAATGTAGCGAGAAATTCCCGCACCTGGAGGCGTCCTTCAGATGGCCTAAACAAATATATACTAGTTCAGTGATAATGAACGCCATACTAATTTCCAAATTGTACACAAGAAACCAAAATTAAAATAATATAAGACTAACAAAGGCCAAAACTCCTGACTTGGGACAGGCGCAAAAATGCGGCGGGGTTAAACATGTTTGTGAGATCTCAACCCTCCCCCTATACCTCTAGCCAATGTAGAAAAGTAAACGCATAACAATACGCACATTAACATTCAGTTCAAGAGAAGTCTGAGTCTGATGTCAGAAGATGTAACCAAAGAAAATAAACAAAATGACAATAATACATAAATAACAACAGACTACTAGCAGTTAACTGACATGCCAGCTTCAGACTTCAATAAAACTGACTGAAAGATTATGATTTCATCATATGAACATCAGACACAATCCTTCCCGTTAGGGGTTTAGTATCATACCATCATAACATATATGAGAAGAACATAACCCGTGTCATGCCAACAACTGTTTTTTTAATAAATGTGTTTAGACCCTATAAGTGAATCAATATTAATGCCAAAATATGCTATCTTAAATGAACTGACAACGGTATCGTAACTATATCCCTTCTTAATAAGTCTATTCAATTTTTCAGTAATACATAAATTTCTCGTTAAAATCTAAAACATTGTTACATAAAGTGTTTGTACACATCAAAAATCATCTCTTTTATCATAAATTTTAGTATTCAGCTTTCCGTTAGTGATATAGATATCAAGATCGAGGAAAGGGCAGTGGTCATTGTTAGTATTAGCTTTATTTAAAGTAAGTTCAACAGGATAAATTTCTTTAATATACATACTGAATTCGTCCTTATTGAGAGCCAAAATATCATCCAAACATCTAAAAGTATTATTAAATTTGTCTATCAAATGTTGTTTCGATGGGTCTTTGCTTATTTTTGTCTTAAATTGTAACTCATAACAAAACAAAAACAGGTCTGCAATAAGTGATGCACAGTTAGTCTCCATTGGAATTCCGATAATCTGACGAATAGAAAACTTGTGTTTAAAGTGTATAATAACAGTCTCAAACCAGTACTATATTAGTGAATCATCTTACTCTTCACATCATTTGTTATAAACTATTTTTATCAGGTATACAATATTTTATTTTATTTCTCTGATTATTACATGAACTGTTAATGGTGATTAGAGAGATATTTTATAATATCCAGTTTAGATCAGATTTCAGCTCCTATTCAGACTTTGTAAAACGTCACCAGTGTCTGAGCAGAAAGTTGATGAACCAGGGGTATGTCAAAGAACGTCTCGTCCTTTTTCTAAAAAAGTTCATCGGAAGATACCCAGAACTTGTTGATAAATATTCCGTATCAACTTCACAAATAATACAAGATGGTCTTGAAGGATAGATTTTGCGTACTGACGTTTGTTATCATCTTAATTACGTATTATAGAATTCTTTTATAAGTCTTTTTTAGATAATCATTTGAAGTGACTCAGTGGTTATGTAAAACCACATACTTTGAACGGCAAAATTATTTCATTGATTGAAATTACTTTTACTTAAGGATCTTGAATACTATGAATGACAAAACTATTTTATTCAATAATACTACTTTTTCTGTTTAGTCGGTTTTTCATGATATACATTTGACGTGAAACTGTACTTATGTATCCCGTCATACTTTGAACCAAACCATTATTTTATTTATTATTATTACTTTTACTGTTAAGTCTGGTTTTTGGTATATCTACTTTACGCGAGTCTGTATTTATGTATGCCGACATACGACTAAATTATTTTTTATGTCTACCTGTGCGAATTTCAAACGCGCTATTTTACACCAGTAATGAAAACCTTCTATCATTTATGGGTAGACTTTACATACTAGATAAATGCAGCCGTATTTGACGTGAAACTGTTCTTATGTATCCCGTCATACTTTGAACCACACCATTATTTTATTTATTATTATTACTTTTACTGTTAAGTCTGTTTTTGTTATATCAACTTTACGTAAGTCTTCATTTATGTATGCCGTCATACGACAAAATTATTTTTATGTCTACCTGTGCGAATTTCAAACGCGCATTTTTAAACCAGTAATGAAACCTTCTATCATTATGGGTAGACTTTACATAGATAAATTCAGCCGTATAAGAAAAGCAAAATGAGAATGTTAAATTAATGTATGCCTTTTTGTGCTTCTTTGTTACATTTGTTGTTTATGTAGAGATATTAAGATGATAACACAATATTGACTGTTGTACCCCTATTTTGACATTTTTACTCTTTGAGTATGTTTGTTTTGTCCATGCATCGTTGACAATTTAATGGAATTTGATGCGACTGTCATATAAGTGAGAGGTTTAGCTAGCTATAAAACCAGGTTCAATCCACCATTTTCTACATTAGAAAATGCCTGTACCAAGTCAGGAATATGACAGTTGTTACCCATTCGTTTGATGTGTTTGGACTTTTGATTTTGCCTTTTGATTTTTGATTTTCCTTTTTGAATTTTCCTCGGAGTTCGGTATTTTTGTGTTTTTACTTTTTACTACAACCAAGTCGATGTCAAGTTTCTTCCTAGAAGAAACTTTACTGCTGGTGGATTTTTCCCCGAGGGCATCATTAACTTGGTAGCTTTATGCATGATGAATACAAATAATACTAAGAACAAACCGGCTGGGACGTCGCCCGGGTTACCAAGGTCCCCTTTTGCTACACGGAACACTGTAGCATTTGATTTGTGTGTTCCACGGAATATCCTCCGGGATACCCCTGATTTGACGTACGTTCAGCCAGAAGGTAATTACTACTTTAAAAATTCAGATACTTTTCATAAATTAAAGCCATGTTCCGTTAATATTTTCGACTGTTTGAAAACACCTGCTACAAGTGAATCAACACCTATCATTTCGTCTTGTAAACACAAAAAAGGAAAAAGGAGTACGTGTAAGACATGTGATATGTTAATCACGACTCCTGATTTCACCAGTAACTTAACAGGCAAAACGTATTATACAAAATCTTTCGAACCTCTGGACTGTTCCACTGACAATGTAGTGTACGGAATCGAATGTACTTTGTGTGGACTACTTTATGTTGGTGAAACTCGACAAACTTTACGTAAAAGGATGAATCAACACCGGTCTGATAATAAAGATCCGCAATTCAGGGTTCTTTATAACCACTTTAATCAATCGGACCATGACCCTTCGTTATCTATGAAAGTACGGATCATCGAGAAAATTTATCACCACACAAATAGTCCAGTACTTAGTACTCCTTTCCGAAAAGATAGAGAAAATTTCTGGATAAGGGAACTGGGTACTGCAATGCCATATGGGTGCAATGATAATGTCAAAGGAGTAGGAAATTTGTCAAGTCCAGCCTGCAGTGATGTTAATGTAATGAGTTTATTTAATACTACCTTACGAAACCAACGTAGTCATGGACAAAAACGTTACCATCGACCTAATGTAAAAAAGTCTTCCAAATCTAGATCGGCCTCTGGAAGCTTTGATGACCTTCTTTCTCATCTGCATCATCCGTTAGGGTTACATTACATTAGAACTATTCTTTTTTCACTGCCGGTTAATTTTCTAAAATGTTTGAGAGATTATGCACTTGACAAAGGAGGTACTAATACATTTTCTCCAATATACAGACTTGTCAGTATAATTTGTGATGTAGCTCTTTTCCGTCTCTTTAAACCAGTAAGATCGGAACCTTTACATGAGGAAAAGAGAAAATTCCTTCCTGTTCACTTTAACAATAGAGGAATTGATGCAATCAACATCAGCAACGTTCTACATAACAAGGAGGTAACATCTAAAATTCCTATTTATTTTCAAAATCAGTCTGTTCCTATTGTATCCTACAGTTACACCAAAACCATTGCACCCAAAATATTTAACTATAAACAAGCATTACATGACCTTGATTTAGAACAATACCTAAAAAAACCTCTGACATGTGATTGTTCCAACTCGCCTTACAATTACAGCCCCTCTGGCCATGTTATTACTGGGGATCTAAACATAATTCAACATGATAATCTCCGAAAGGTGATTTCTCGTGGTCCTAAGTTTAGAGAACCCCAACACATCAATTGGAACCATAACTTCAAAATAATTATGGATTCCATTGAGAACTACGCCAGAGCATGGGCTAAGCGAGAAGAAGTTCAACTGGACACCTTGTCAGAATGGGTCAAAACAATCAGGTCTCTGATAAAACGTCGCATTCATAAGTTGAAAAACTGTGTGAATGATCGACCTAAGTCCATTTTCAGTGACAAAGAGGCTGTGAAATGTCTATCATCTCTTCAAGATAAGTATGTTGTTGTTCCTGCGGACAAAGCTTCAAATAATATTGTCTTTGTATGTAAATCGTATTACTACGAGTGTCTTATAAAAGAATTAGGAATAAATGAACACTCTAGTAATCCCACATACAAAAACATATCATTTGACAAGGATGAGATTTTGGCGAATCATAAGTCCTTCATGGCTTCTATGAACATTGCATTGAACGACAAATCGGAGGACTTACCTTGTTTGTATTGGATACCTAAACTTCACAAAATTCCGTACAAACAACGGTACATTGCCGGCTCATCTGCTTGTTCTACTAAAGAATTGTCCATTAGACTGACTAAAATTCTGTCCGCAGTTAAAGAGGGTCTTCAGATATACTGTGAAACTGTTTACTCTCGTAGTGGTATTAACCATATGTGGATTCTGAAAAACTCTAAAGAACTTCTTGATAATTTTAAATCTCGGTCTTTTTCTGAAATTAGTTCTATTAAAACTTTTGATTTTTCAACCTTGTATACAACCATTCCCCATGTGAAATTGAAAAACCGTCTAAAAGAAATAATCCACAATGCTTTTCATCATAAAAATGGTAGCATACGCTATAAATTTATCACTTTGGGATACCATAAGGCATATTTTGTTAATAAGGAACAAAAGGGTAAAACATACTACACAGAGGAACAAGTGATCAGTATGCTGGAGTTTCTTATTGACAACATATTTGTTGAATTTGGAGGTAGACTTTTTCAACAAATTGTCGGCATTCCTATGGGAACGAACTGTGCGCCTCTCCTTGCGGACCTCTTCTTATTTTCATATGAATCGGAGTTCCTTCAGACACTTGTCAAAAACAAGAAGATCAAAGAAGCCAGGTTATTTAATTTCACTTTCAGATATATTGATGATGTTCTTTCCATTAACAATCCGAACTTTTCTGATTGGATTCCATTAATATACCCACCAGAACTAGAAATTAAAGAGACCACAGACACGGCTTCCTCCGCCTCATTTTTAGACTTATACCTCGAATTTGACATACACAGTCATCTCAGTACCAGAATCTATGACAAACGAGACGATTTTAATTTTGAAATTATCAATTTCCCCCACCTTAGTAGTAATATACCAACTTCACCTGCATATGGAATATACATTTCCCAACTTATTAGGTATTCAAGAGCTTGCAGCTCCTATTCAGACTTTGTAAAACGTCACCAGTGTCTGAGCAGAAAGTTGATGAACCAGGGGTATGTCAAAGAACGTCTCGTCCTTTTTCTAAAAAAGTTCATCGGAAGATACCCAGAACTTGTTGATAAATATTCCGTATCAACTTCACAAATAATACAAGATGGTCTTGAAGGATAGATTTTGCGTACTGACGTTTGTTATCATCTTAATTACGTATTATAGAATTCTTTTATAAGTCTTTTTTAGATAATCATTTGAAGTGACTCAGTGGTTATGTAAAACCACATACTTTGAACGGCAAAATTATTTCATTGATTGAAATTACTTTTACTTAAGGATCTTGAATACTATGAATGACAAAACTATTTTATTCAATAATACTACTTTTTCTGTTTAGTCGGTTTTTCATGATATACATTTGACGTGAAACTGTACTTATGTATCCCGTCATACTTTGAACCAAACCATTATTTTATTTATTATTATTACTTTTACTGTTAAGTCTGGTTTTTGGTATATCTACTTTACGCGAGTCTGTATTTATGTATGCCGACATACGACTAAATTATTTTTTATGTCTACCTGTGCGAATTTCAAACGCGCTATTTTACACCAGTAATGAAAACCTTCTATCATTTATGGGTAGACTTTACATACTAGATAAATGCAGCCGTATTTGACGTGAAACTGTTCTTATGTATCCCGTCATACTTTGAACCACACCATTATTTTATTTATTATTATTACTTTTACTGTTAAGTCTGTTTTTGTTATATCAACTTTACGTAAGTCTTCATTTATGTATGCCGTCATACGACAAAATTATTTTTATGTCTACCTGTGCGAATTTCAAACGCGCATTTTTAAACCAGTAATGAAACCTTCTATCATTATGGGTAGACTTTACATAGATAAATTCAGCCGTATAAGAAAAGCAAAATGAGAATGTTAAATTAATGTATGCCTTTTTGTGCTTCTTTGTTACATTTGTTGTTTATGTAGAGATATTAAGATGATAACACAATATTGACTGTTGTACCCCTATTTTGACATTTTTACTCTTTGAGTATGTTTGTTTTGTCCATGCATCGTTGACAATTTAATGGAATTTGATGCGACTGTCATATAAGTGAGAGGTTTAGCTAGCTATAAAACCAGGTTCAATCCACCATTTTCTACATTAGAAAATGCCTGTACCAAGTCAGGAATATGACAGTTGTTACCCATTCGTTTGATGTGTTTGGACTTTTGATTTTGCCTTTTGATTTTTGATTTTCCTTTTTGAATTTTCCTCGGAGTTCGGTATTTTTGTGTTTTTACTTTTTTTGTATCTTATTAAATTGTAACCCTTGTTTCTGCATGGCATGTGTGACAGGACAATCTTTGTGAGCCAACAATAAGGTCTTCAGCTGTGCTACTTTTGTTCTTAAAGAAGTTATCTCCCCCTAGAATATAAGTTTCCATAGTTATACATTGTTTACAGTTCATATCAGTATATAGAGTACAAGTTACTGTCAGAAATTCACAGTTTTTCTGTATAGTTTTTAACAGGACTCTACTAGGGCAATATTCTGTTAACTTCAAATGGGTAACTCATTCATAACAATCATAACAAATATAATACTTGGGGGTATGATTAGAATAGCCAAAACAAATCATTCTGTTGACAATCAGCTGGTGTCAGCAAAAAATATAAAGATAAGTTACAAGTATTACAAAACAAATGTAAAAAAAGGAGGATGTGGTATGATTGCCAATGAGACAACTATCCACAAAAGACCAAAATGACACAGACAATAACAACTATAGGTCACCGTACGGCCTTCAACAATGAGCAAAGCCCATACCACATAGTCAGCTATAATAGGCCCCGATAAGACAATGTAAAAAAAAATCAAAAGAAAAAACTAACGGCCTTATTTATGTAAAAAAAAATGAACGAAAAACAAATATGTAACATATAAAAAACGACAACCACTGAATTACAGGCTCCTGACTTGGGACAGGCACATACATAAATAATGTGGCGGGGTTAAACATGTTAGCGGGATCCCAACCCTCCCCCTAACCTGGGACAGTGGTATAACAGTACAACATAAGAACGAACTATAAAAATCAGTTGAAAAAGGCTTAACTCATTAGAGTTAGATTTATAAAAAAAAAACACTGGATATAGATCAAAAGTTGACCATAATGTATTGAATAGTATTGGTTATGTTAATATTGAAAATCGTGTTAAACAATTGAGATCATGTACATAATATTTATTACCACCATTGTCCGAATTATATGTATTCAAATTTTACAAAGGTGAGACATTTACATCATCATTTCACACGAAATAGTGAATATAACTTCTGGGTTCCTCCAGCAAAAAGTCAACAAAAAGACATATTTTATTTTAATGGCATACAAGATTGGAATATGTTGCCAATTAAGGTTAAAAAAATAAAGAAAAAAAAGGAATTTAAAATTAGCGTCAAAGAGCACTTAACCAAAAGTTCTAGTGCGGCTTCATCAGACTCCTTTTTATATTATTAATCATATTGTGTATTGTAGTTATAAATATGCTTGATATTTTATTAAATAAAATATCAATTATTATTATTAAGAGGGGGCGAAGTTTTTTCAAGATTGCCGAGCGGAGCGAGGCGAACAAATTTTGGGACCTTTTATGGTTAAAAAACATAACCTAAGTGTAAAATGCACTTTTTAAACGGTTCGTGTCGTGGGGCATGTATATTCTATAGTTGCTGTAAAGTGTAACATGTGTAAGGGTTGGACATTTTTTATGCTGGATTCTCCCTATCATTGTGATAAATTATAAAATGATAGTATGAATTCAAAGCTATGCACTGATATATTTGATGTGGGACTTGTCAGTAAAAAATAAACATGGAAAAATCTCGTTTGTTGTATGTTAGTTAGCTATTAAAACAGTCAATTGAACTCAGTGAGGACAGGGGACTTAAAATATTTACTTTCATGCAGTGGCTATTTTGCCGGCTCCGGCAAAATAGTCTCATAGGGGCCATTTTGTCCAAAAATGAATTTATTTACAAATCGGATATAGGGCTAAATGTCAATAAGCTTTTAGTCTTTACTTTGCCTTTATGGTCTGGTTTATTAACTTTTGGTGAACTACACTCATTAAATTACATGTACATACATGTACGTTAATTTCTGTTGGCATGATATTGACGTTCGAAGATGGAAGACGAAAAACTTAAGTTAAATGATAAGTTCGACTCATATGAAACCCAGCAGCAGGGTTTGAAGCAGTTTGAAAAAGATAACTATGTTCAACTGTGGAAGCGGGATCCGATAACAATTAAATTCGTGAAAATCAGAACACTAAACAAAACCTTTAACAATAGTCTATAGTCTATGGTTCAATTAAGTACAGCTCTTTGTAAGAACCAGGCAGGGTGCCATATACATGTGATTTATGAGGGTTTCAGATTTTATCTATAAATGGCCTAGAAGAAGCAGTAACTGAATACTGCTCAAAAAATAAATATGAGTGGGAAAATACGAGTGGTTGCCATGGTAACGGACACTCTATTTTTTGGTTGTGAAGCATAGTAAAATCTTCCAAAAATCAGCTAAGGCCATAATAAATAATAGGTTTGTTTGCCCAAACGCTACCTACCCAGAAAAAAGCTGCCTACTCAAATTCTTTTATTGTCCTGATTTGAAGAAGTTTTTTTTTTAATCAAATAGGCATGAAGACTAATAAACATTTGATACTTCAATTTCTTTTTTTGAAAAAAAAAAAGAAAATGCCTACCTACCTACCCACAGTCTCAACCTTTGGGTAGGGTTTGGGCAAACCAAAATATTTTTAAGTGTGGCCTAAATCACTACAATTCAGAGCCTGAATAGGAATAGAATCAAGCATTTTTCATTAATTTTCATATGTAACATTGATACAACTTGGTTTTAGCATCATTTTAGTTCAGATTGCATGTAAACCAAATTTGTAAATTTTTTGAAAAATTTTGCCAAAAAATGCATAATTTCAACTTTTCTGAATTTGGGATTTTTGCGAAATTTTCTGTGGTGTTTTTCAGAAAAAAGCAACTGTGTATAGCATATAGTTAACACTTTAGTTATGAAGTTTGGATACTACTTTACCAAATTAAATAGAAAAAAGCTTGGGATTTTCTTTAGTTTTATCACCATAGCAACCGATTTTTTCCTTAGAAACGGAGTTATTATTTGCAGAATATTGCAGTTTAAGAGCTTTAATGTACTTAATTGTTCCATAACTGATAAAAAAAAAATACATTTAAGCATTAGCTTAATCTAAATTACCATCGTTAATAGTTGCTGACTTCAATAGTTACCATGGAAATACATATTACCCATAGTAACATCTATTTTACCGAAATTTATCAAGGCTGTAAATCGGGGCGTGTAAATTGCTATAAAATTTCAGTTAAACTATCTATGTACTTCACAGAACCAGCTGTTTCCTCTCATCATATTTTTTTTAGCACAAGACCGATGTGTCCAGACATCACATATTTTACGCCCTGTTTTTCCTTCACAACCTACCATATCCTCTATTGTATCCGGTTTTCCACAGTCACAGTTTATTGAGATAATGTGGGTTTTAGTTTTCAGATTTTTTGGAGCTTTACCGAAATAATTTTTTGGAAAATGTGTGAATTTACCATTTTCAAGACAATGAATTAAATGTTCTCTCATATATTTTTGCTCGTATGTGATATGAGTACCTCCTTTAAACCCAGATTGACAAAATTCAAGAGCATTTGCAATTGCAAAAAGTCCACAATATATGCTGTTTTGTTGTTTTTGGACATCGGGTATTCTTATTATTAATTTTTTCTTGTCTTTACCATAGATTTGCGTTAACTGATATTCTAATGAAGTTGTTATATTTAAGGATAAGCTGTCTAGAAGATAGATCTTTCCATCTCTAGTTTGAAGAGACAAAACCCAATTAGCATTACCATTATGGTGTATTTGTACACTTGGTGACTCTTCTGATTGAAAACCGGTTTCACTTACCCATTTACCATTTACCTTAACAGGCGCTAAAGTTGTTTCCTGGAACCCATTTATTTCTGGAAACTCAAATTTCAGAAGATTTTGCGTTGAAATAATGATATCAGAACATAGATACTGATTATTTAAAATATTTTGTTTGTGCTGTTGACTGCAACACCCTATCCACGGATAATCTGATAGAGTTTTTGTTTTTTTAGTGGGGGTTTCCATTTCATCTAAGTTGATATCGTCTATCTTTCTTTTTTTCACAGGGAGTGATTTATTAATAATTTCGGTCGATTTTTTTTCTTTCTCATCTATAATATTTGTTTCCTCTGCATCTTCTTCGATTACACTTAGTTCAAGTTTTTTTTCGATTTAGGAGATTAAAATTCGGTTGATATTTTAGGTGTTTTATTAGGTTTTGTGCTACCATTCGTTGAAGTTGTTGTCATCAATTTTTGCTTAAAAGCAGTATTTATAGAAAATTGTGAATCTGGCGCAGGTTCGAATTCAATTCCATAATCATTTGCTCTTGGTTGTTTTCTTCCTGATTTTTTGTCAATTTTTTTCTTGCTATTTTTTTAAAGTGCCCTTAAAGGGAAACTTCGCAAAAAAATGAAAATTGTATATTATGTTTATTTGATATAAATAATCATATATTCATTAAAATTATTGTTCAATTCTTCTAGATGAGTGATTAAAATAATAATTAAAATCCCACTATCACTGTTCGACTTATCGCCATTTTGACGGCATCTCCGATACAAATTGTCACGTGATGAGTATATTTGAATAAAATATCTGAAAACCACAAAGCCAAAAAACAAGCATGGCATATCGTATATTCAGTATCAAAATGACTTGTCAAGCGTACGGATGTTCAATCGAAGTTCACATGGCATAAGCTTACACTTTCCAAGATCCTGCAAAAAAAAAAGAGTTGTACCAGACGTGGATGATTAACCTCAACATAACACCAACCAACTCACAACAAGTTCAAGAAAGTGTATGCAGACCATTTTGAAGCATCTTGTTTCGATGGAAATTTGATAGTAATTATGATTTTTTTCTCATGAATGTTTTTATTGCTATTTCGTTCCAAGCCTGGTTGAAAGGAAATTGTTTGATTAATATAGTTAAGTATTTCTGCATTCATGCATTAGTAACAGATTTTGTTGTTTACAAGTAGAAGTTTAGTACACGGATAAAAAGAACGACGTTATCTGTTTTTGTTGGCTCTTACCATATACTCATTTTTGCAGCCAAAATATGAAAACAAGTATATAGATGAGGATTCACATTGACATGTTTCTTTTGGAAAAAGAGTTACACATTATTTCCTTTTCCTGTCATTTACAATAAACGCACCTTGTTGTGGAACCTAAGTAATTAAATTATTGTCAACAATAAACCGTGCCAAACTTTGTTGACTGCTATCAGTACTAATTGTCGGGTAATTTATGACAGGTTGTTGATTAACTATTACCTCATTATTTTATAATTTGACCTGATTATACTAAACTCTTTTTTTCAAATGATAATTTCCTAAACCAGAACGTCCACGTAAAATTTCATAATTCTCAAAATTTTGTATGTAATAAAAACCCAAAGCCAGCAAATCTACTGGTAACTATTTCCAATCATTTTCTCTTTTTAAAACGGCATTCATACTTTCGGAAAGATTGTTTGTTATTCCAGAATAAGGATCAAACATGCCGGGATATTTTTCAATTAACCATTTACCAGAGTGATTTTGAATTGCCGGAGATATATGTTTATTGAAATGTTCCCAAAACTACGGGAGTCCATTTTGAGGTTAATTTCATTTTTGTTTCCAAAAATTCTTCTTCATTATCAGAATGCAACATCTGATTCAAATGATCTATATAAATTTTAATATTATCCACTTTGCCTTTTAACCAGAATTTAAAATCTTCTTTTATATGATTCCAACAATACATAATCGGACAATTTGGAAAAGTATTTCGAATAGCCCTTTTTAAACCTGGTTCTTGGTCAATGACAAAAGGAATTTGGTTTTTTTATCTATTCTAGGAATTTTATCTTTCAAGAATTTAAACAAAACTTCATGCCATTTAGCGTGTTTACGTTCATGGATAAAAAATGCCAACGGATGGAGACACGACACGGGAGTGAATTGGCATACGAGAGCGTACCGAAACACGAGCTGGCGACATATCCCATATAATGGTCAGTTGGCCCCTTAAGGAGTTATTGCCCTTTATAGTCAATTTTGACCGGTTTTTCGTAAATTTTTGTAATCTTTTACAAAAATCTTCTCCTCTGAAACTACTGGGCCAAATAAAACCAAACTTGGCCACAATCATCATCGGGGTATATTGTTAAAAAATGTGTGGCGTGACCCCACCAACCAACCAAGATGGCTGCCATGGCTAAAAATAGAACATAGGGGTAAATGCAGTTTTTGGCTAATAACTCAAAAACCAAAGCTTTTAGAGCAAATCTGACATGGAGTAAATTGTTTATCAAGTGAAAATCTATCTGCCATGAAACTTTCAAATGAAACGGACAATGGGTTGTTGGGTTGCTGCCCCGAAAAAAGTAATTTGAAGGAAATTTTGTAGATTTTGGTTATTATCTTGAATATTATTATAGATAGAGATAAACTGTAAACAGTAATAATGTTCAGCAAAATAAGATCTACAAATAAGTCAACAAGACCAAAGTTGTCAATTGACCCCTTAAGGAGTTATTGCTCTTTATAGTCAATTGTTAACAATTTTCATAAATTTTTAATTTTTGTAAATTTTTAGGAAATATTTTCCACTGTAATTACTGGGCCATGTTCATTATAGCAACAAGAATATTCAATTAAGAAAGATCTACAAACACATCACCATCACCAAAACTCAATTAAGTCATGAGTTTAGGTGTTTATTGTTAATATTCACATAGACCAAGGTGAGCGACACAGGCTCTAGAGAGCCTCTTGTTTTTTGCTAATCACATAAGAGACAATGCAACATTTCTTTATACATTATTTTAAAGCAATGTTAGGGAGGTAATCCAAACCTTTCTTTAAAATTGTCTTGATTGTCCATTAACCAGGAAATCCTTGTTTTTCCCATATTACTAAACGTGTTTGAGCCATAAGTCCCTAAGGCAAATCCTAACCATCCCTTTGTGGTATGGAAACTTTTGGTATCATTTTATATCCATACTCTTACTGTAAAAATTAGAAAAATGCCAACTCAAAACTGTTATGACCATAATCCACAATATCAATCCCAATCTACCTTTTCTTGTTATAAGCCTTGTGTTTGAATTTCATAGATTTCTATTTACTTATATGCAAGTTATTGTTCTCGGACAAAGCGGATAACGACGTGATACCAATATACGACAACAATTGTTTTTGTCGTAGTATAAAACTCTATTGAAAAAGGCTCAACTCATCAGATGGAGACAAATAAAAATGCATCTAACAACAAGAATATGTCCATACTACCTCAACTAAATACTTTAACCTGAAGCATGACAAACAGTTAAACGGCCAGAAAACATAATGCCCATAAATGGGGCCTAAGACAATAACCAAGGAGTAAACAATGACTCAAAAATGACTAAAAAAAACAAAGGACATTTACATCAATAGTTATAAATAAGAAATAAGAAACAACACGAACTCCACCAAGAACCTGGAGTGAAAGAAGGTGCTCCGGAAGGGTTAGCATTTCCTGCACCGTATACAGCTCCAGTCGTGTTATTTCTTTGTTCAGTTCAATAATGATGGAAGGTTATTATGACTGAGGAAGAAAATCGGATATAATTTCTGACACACTTTTGTCATAATGGCCAATCAGCTCATGATAGCGACCATACAATTTCTTGAGTGATGACCTTCATTTGATTGACTTATAGCCCTGTCTTAGCAACTTTTGAGAACGCAGTATTCCTCGTTCAACAAAATCAACGTACTTTGAGCTAGCTCTAGAGTAACGTATCAATAGACCACTTTCGAGTTCATCCGTCACCGGCAAAAACTCGTCAATTATGCGCGCCTTAATGACGTCATTTATCAGATAGAGGGGATCGCCTGTATCCCTGCACTTTTTACGTTCATCAAGCGTCTTAGTGATCGTCGTTGTGCAGGATAAACTAGAAATAATGGTTGTTCTGTAGGTACTTAATGACAACTCCCTAATGACAGCAGTGCTGATTGTCAATTTTGAAAATTTAATTTGCTGAATAATTCGTACAATATAGAATTATAGTTTTCCAACCACTCGCTCAACATTGAAAGGGAAGTGACGACGCCCCTAAACGCACAAATGACGTTCACTAAAACCAGAGTTTTTGACGGAAATGCATCTAACTCGAAAGTTGTCTATTGACACATATACCCCATATGCTTGTGCCGCTGGGATGTTGCTACACAAAAATGTAAAGTTGACTATAGGAAAACTAAAATCATTGCGTGTGCCTAAAACACAGTGGCCAGATACTGGTATATAAAAAGTAGAAGAGAACCCACTCAAGGAAATTTAAGTAATAATGATAAACCACAAATTACATGCGTACCTTTTATTTTATGATGATACAATAGTGAATATAACATTAATAAAAGATTTCAAGAATGTCCAACATACATTCATGAAAACGAATAAATGTAAAATAAAACTACTATGGAATTTGTACATACTGCATTCAATATATATACAAGCATTGAAAGAAACTTTATTTTAAGTTAATTATGATTTCACTGGCTATGTCATAAATGTTGTAAGATAAGGAGTATATATGTAACAGCTACTATGTTCCGTCAGTTACTTAGGAACTTCCGGCGTAACTTTTCAACTAGTTATTTCGTTCCGATTGATCTTTCCAACATGTTGTTTTATTCTGTGCACAGTCTTATAATTAGAACTTATTCAGTTACTTTACTTTGCATCAATTCTCCAAATGGAACTTTGTGACTGGTTGATAAGTTCCGTTGGAACTTTTGGGCTAGTTTGTTAATTCTGGTTTTGACTAAATTGCCAAAGAGGAACTTTGTGACTAGTTGGTAAGTTCCTTTTGACTTTTGTAATCAGTATCTTGGTTCCCCTTTGAAAAGTTCAAATATAAAATGTTGTGCTTTTACTTTGCATCAATTCTCCAAATGGAACTTTGTGACTGGTTGATAAGCTTCGTTGGAACTTTTTGGGCTAGTTTGTTAGTTCCAGTTTTGACTAATTTGGCAAAAAAGGAACTTTCTAACTAGTTGATATGTTATGTTAGAACTTTTCAACTAGTCACTTTGTTCAAATGGAACTTTTAAACCAGAGGAAGAACAAAGTAACTACGGTAGTTAACAAGTTCCTCTGGAACATTTTGGCTAGCTAGTTCTTTCCATCCGGAACTTTCCAACGTCAGAACAAAAGAGCATTTACATATATACATGAATAAATGTAAAAAGTGAAAGCCTTTAAAAACTACATTAAAATATACAAATTCAGATAAGTTATTTGTAAATAAAGTATTTGTAAAAATATTTCGTTGTTAAAGACATTTGGGGTAATTATTTGGTTAAAATATAGTACCATCTAACTATTATACCAAACCAATGTCATTCCATAGACCATCTTATATAATGTACTTTCTTACTACATCATAAAAAATAGTTTCACCATGCATGCTTCTATAGATAGGCCTTCTAACAGAATAGTAACATCTTACTACACCATATAACTATTAAACTAAGCCTATTTCAAAAGTTGGGCCATCTACCACCATTGTGCTTTCTTACTACACCATAATAAACTGTTATCACAGAGATATGTCTCACCTTTGTGTAATTTTGAATATGCAAATGTTGAAATTAAATTAACATACTTTAACATTTTACATAAGTTATGCAAATATTCAAATTCAATGAACCATGACTGAGGTACAAGGTCCATGTAAATGAGATGTGCCAATGCTGAAACAACTGAATACCAATTACCATTGACTTATTATAAGTTGTTCGTTTTAAACAAACCTAGACACAATTATTATCTTGTAAAAGAGGGACGAAAGATACCAGAGGGACAGTCAAACTAATAAATCGAAAATAAACTGACAACGCCATGGCTAAAAATTAATAGGACAAACAGAAAAACAATAGTACACATGACACAACATAGAAAACTAAAGAATAAACAACACGAACCCCACCAAAAACTAGTGGTGATCTCAGGTGCTCTGGAAGGGAAAGCAGATCCTGCTCCACATGTGGCACCTGTTGTGTTGCTTATAACAAATCCCGTAAATAGTCTTATTCGGTAGGTCACATTCATGAAAGGGAAGGGGATTGTAGTTATGACATAAGGAACATAACGATCAACCAACTCGTGATGGCCATGGAAATGATACTTACAAATGCCAATAAATGTGCATACCAAATATTATTGACTTAACATTATCAGTTAATCTTAAACTGATATAATCACTAACTAATACATGTAAACTAAGCAAAAGATTCTAAGTCAATGATTGAGGGGTTGTGGCCAAATAGTCTACATGGTAATGAGATGTTGTTATGCCTATACAACTGAATACCAATTGACATTTGCCTTCTCTAAATGATTCCCCTTGAACTGACCTAAACACCAACTAATACATATAAACTTAACAAAATTTCCAAAGTCAATAGACTATGACTTAGGGGGCGGAGCCAAATTCTCTCTGTGGAAATGAGATATGCAAATGCTTATACAACTACATACCAAATACCACAACAAGTGTTTCCTAATCAAACTATTCACTATTCATAAATCAAGTGACCTAATCACAAACTAATACATGTGAAATAAGAAAAAGTTTCGCCAATAACCATGACTGAGAGGGAAGGCCAAATAATCTCAAATCTTATCTCTTATCACAAACTGATACTTTATGGACTACAAAACAGCATACCTAGGTCTCTTTTTTTTTACTCTTGTCACTGTGAGATAAAAAAAATTGAATTCTACAGAAACCTATTATACCTACATGTATGATCCAATATCCCAAATTTAAATACATGGTTAGATTCAGATTCTAATATGACGACCTATTATCGTCAAAAAGTATAATCACAATATATCTACCTTTAGCACACGCCAAGTTTTACACAAAACAACTGTTCCGCGTTGTGACCAACTTATGTATACTGCCAAATATTCTCAATTTTCGACACCAAAATCCCCAGTTTAAGAAGGCCAAGATTCAGATGCATTACATTTATCTCTATTTAACAGCAAAATAAACAAATCAGTCCATTTCAATTTATTTTTCATAGTATTTCATAAAATTAAAATTCCCTAAAATGATGTTATTGTCTTGGCATGGCAACGAAACAAGGTGACGTCACAAGTATGTTTCGGTAAACAAAAAATCAAATGGAAATACCAGGTGCTATAAAGCTTCTTGCACATCTCAGAACAAATTAAAAAAAACATCAGCAAGTATTAAAATACAATACAGTTAACATCTACATTCTAATGCAAAGTTTAAAACCATACTTTCATTAAAAAAAAATAAGTGCCAGCAATATTGTACGAGATTGCACAAAAATTTGCAGCAGGTAAAGTTTGTATGTTTTTCAAAACAAAAATAACAATTTTATGACAAATACATGTACATATATTCATAAAATGAAAATAAATATGATTTAACAAACCTAAACTGACCTTTAAATTGATCATTGAAAATGTACTATAATCAACCTAATTATATAATGAGTGTCCAGCACAATTAAAAATTTAGAAGAATCTAATCAATTTATACAGAAACAGAAATTACTCTGTGTCTGAGAGAACATCATAAATCTGAAATAAGCTAAATAAGCATTAAGGTATAAAAACTGGACCAGAAAAATCCAACATCACCAGAATATTTGTTCAAAATTTACTAAAAATATTAACTCCTCTATTATCTGAAAACCTCCCCCTTATTTAATGAATAAAAACCCCAAAACCATAAAAAAGCGGAAATATAAAAATCTAAAAATTTAAAAAAACCAAAGAGAGCTAACATTAATGGATATAAACAATTTATTAAAGTTTCATAAAAACTGTTAAAAAATGCAAAATCCCACTTATTTTATTAACTAATTTAACCCCAAATACTCAATAACTTAAAACCTTATAAAAAAAACAAAAGGAAGGTTACTTAAATGAACACACAATTCACCTTCTTTTCATGCAAAATGATAAAAACAGGTTTTGAGGTGATGTCCTTATGTCGAGACACCTGACGGACAGATGAACAGAACAGACACGATAGTATACCATAATATGTCCTATAAACGGGCGTATAAAAACACCCAGGGAGACAGATTATATATCCTGCATGTACATGTCCCTACAACATTTTAGTAGACAAGCATTTTGCTTTCCTTACCCACTTTAACATTCAATAAATATACATATATACATATATAAAAGTAACAAGAGTGCAATACTGAAATGTCTCGCCTTCTTTACTAAGCATTGATATTATATGTTTATAGGTCTAAATATAAAAGCTTTACTACAAGTACAACATAAACTTAATATGATACAGGAAAATGAGGTCAAGGTCAAGATGAACCATGCCAGGCAGACATGAACAGCTGACACTCCTTCCACACAACACATATAGTTGACCTAATGCTAAGAGTTTAAGAAAAACAGATCAAAACGCAATAAAATGCTTCGCTGAGCGCAGCCTGATACGACCACAGAGGTGGAACCCTGATCAGTTGAGGCAAATATGGATACAATATTCAAACTTGATACTGTCTGAGTTTTGATTGTGATCAAATTTCGACATAATATAGGTTTCTATATAACACAAAACAAATGAGGTTAAGGATTTCACAAATCTTTTGCACAATACTGTGCAATTGAAGCTTTCTTCTTGAAACTTTTAAAAAATTATAGAAATTTGAAATTTTTCATAATTCCTTAAAAAAAATTGGAAAAATAATCCCCGACCCCTTTATTTCCCCCTTGGATCAATTACCCCAATCTAATTCTTTACTTTGTAGTACATGTATGTAACCTTGTAGTACAATTTTAGGAAGATCCACACACTTAAACACAAGTTATTGTTTGGAAACTAGAATAATGCATGTTTTTGGTTTCTTTTTGCCCCTAATTTCTACATGTTTTAGGCAATTATCTCTTAACTCAATCCCAGCCTTCCTCTGTGATATGGAACCTTGTGGTACAATATTAGAGAGATCCATACACTTACACAAAAGTTTTTGTCGAGAAAGTACAAAAATTGTTGTTTTTGGCCCCTTTTAGACCCTTAGTTCCTAAACTGTAGGCCCCATAACCCCTCATGTGAATCCCAACTTTCTACTTGTGGTATTGAACATTGTGGTACAATTTCAGAGCAATCAAAATACTTATACACAAGATATTATCCTGAAACTAAAAATAATGCTTGTTTTGGGCACCTAATTCCTAAACGGTTGGGACCATCATCCCCTAGGTCAATGTCAACTTTCCTTTTGTGATATTGAACCTTCTTAAAAAATTTCATAGAGATCCATTAACAATAACT
>NW_026963422.1:0-18164 GCF_036588685.1 Mytilus trossulus
GTGCTGTTAATACCTTTTGCCTACATGTTCTTTTACGGTAAGAGAGTGTTAGGGATTTTGTCCTCAAGGGGTTTCCTTCTTATCTTGTTTGGGGGTCTCTACCACGAATATCGTGAGGGGTCTTTGGAATGAGTAGGTTAATACTAGAAGTGGCATTTATGCGAAACGAATTTTGATGAGAGGTGATTGTAAGAGGCTTACTTTTGCTGTTGGAAGTGTATTGTGTGTACCTGTGGTTTTCACGTCGAGAGTGCTTCTTAAGGAAGTATGGGACCAATGAAAGTTCTCAAGGATCTAATAGAAGGTTTGAAAAGGCATATCTTACTATAGCGTATAGGGAAAAAAATATTAAGAGGCTAAAATCTAGTGCGGCTCTAAGGGCTAATAAGGCTAGATGATTGGCTTCTAAGTAAGGATAAATAAAATGATAAAAATACTAAAAAAGGAAGAAGTAGGGGGTTATGGAGAAGTGGAGTCCTGGTGACGTCGATGGCTGTGATCAACAAATCACAAAGATATTGGAACCCTTTATCTGTATAGCGGAGTCTGAGGAGGGTTGTTTGGAGCAAGGTTGAGGTTAATGATCCGAATGCAACTGGGGCATCCTGGAGCAGTGTTCTTAAAAAGAGATTGATTCTATAATGTGGTGGTTACAACGCATGCCTTAATAATAATTTTTTTTGCTGTGATACCTATCTTAATTGGAGCTTTCGGTAATTGGTTGATTCCTCTGCTAGTAGGAGGTAAAGATATAATTTACCCGCGAATAAACAACTTAAGTTATTGACTATCTCCTAATGCACTATATTTACTAATACTGTCCTTTAGAACGGATAAAGGAGTTGGTGCTGGATGAACTATTTACCCCCCTTTATCTGTGTACCCCTATCATAGGGGCCCTAGGATGGATGTTCTTATTGTGTCACTACATCTAGCTGGGCTCAGCTCTCTAGTGGGGGCTATTAACTTTGCTAGGACCAATAAAAATATGCCAGTGTTAGAAATGAAAGGAGAACGAGCGGAGCTTTATGTTTTAAGGATTAGAGTTACTGCAGTTCTTTTAATTATTTCAATTCCGGTTCTAGGAGGGGGCATCACAATAATCTTGTTTGACCGAAACTTTAACACAACTTTTTTCGATCCCGCAGGAGGGGGGGACCCCGTTTTGTTCCAACATTTGTTTTGATTTTTTGGGCATCCGGAAGTGTATATTCTTATTCTACCTGCCTTTGGTGTGATATCAAAAGTAATTATGCATTGCTCTGGAAAAGAAGCGGTTTTTGGTCTAATTGGGATAGTATACGCAATAATCGGAATTGGAGGGTTAGGGTGTATGGTGTGGGCTCACCACATGTTTACCGTAGGTCTTAATGTTGATACTCGAGGCTATTTTTCTACCGCAACTATAGTAATCGCTGTTCCAACAGGGGTGAAAGTATTCAGATGACTGGCAACTATAGCAGGAAGAAAATTCAAAATAAAGCCTGCCGCCTACTGAAGTACTGGGTTTCTGTTTTTATTCACCGTGGGAGGGCTAACAGGGGTCTTACTGTCTAGGGCTTCTATGGATGTGTCTCTACACGACACATATTATGTGGTGGCTCATTTCCATTATGTGCTAAGAATAGGGGCGGTGTTTGGGGTGTTCTGTGGTCTTAACCATTGGTTGCCAAATTTTGTTGGAGTATGCTTTAATAAGAAATGGAGGAAAGCCCATTTTATAGCAATATTTTTTGGGGTAAATACTACCTTCTTTCCTCAGCATTTCTTAGGCCTAAGAGGAATGCCTCGACGGTATATAGACTACGCTGATATTTATGCTCACTGACATTGGGTGTCTTCTTATGGGTCCGCTGTGTCTTTTGGGTCTCTAATATATTTTAAGTTCCTTCTATGAGAGGCTCTAGTAAGCCAGCGAGGGGTTGTATTTAGTGGGGGTTTATGTGGTGAAATAGACTGAGCAGGTACCCGAGACCTTTATCCAGGAAGGAAGCATGTTTATAGCCAATTGCCATTTGTGTGAACTAACCCTTATAACACGTGTATCACTTATATTTATAAGAAATCGCGTAATCAATAATTTAAAGTCATGTTAATAGATGTTTTTTCTAGATTTGATGCTCACAGCTATAACTTAATTTGGTTGTCTATGCCGTTATGGTTGCTGTCTTCTATAGTGCCAATAACCGTGCTATTTAGAGACGTGTACACTAAGGGTAGAAGTACGAGCTCTTTTCGGAGTTTGGTGCTATCCTTTACTTATTCGATGATTCGATTGAACGGAAAGGGACTAAAGCTATCTGGGTTTCCTCTAGTAATAAGGGGTCTGTTCATGATAATTCTGATACTAAATCTGTCTGGAAACTTTCCATTCTTTTTCCCTGTAAGAGGGCAGTTTGTGTTCGGGTTCTCCTTTGCTTTGTCTATTTGAACTTGTTTAGTTTTATCTAGTCTTTTATGCAGATTTGAGCAGGGGTTGATGAGTCTCGTTCCAACAGGTTGCCCGTTAATCCTTGTGCCTTTTATAGTAGTGGTTGAGCTAATTAGTGGCATACTTCGCCCTTTAACATTAGTTTTACGTCTGACACTAAATCTGGGAGCTGGTAAAGTAATTCTAACTATATGCAGGAGAGAGTTAGTAGTTAGCTGGTTAAATAGCAGAAGGCTGCTTACAGGAGTTGGGGGTATTAAAGGGTTAATAATGGGCGGAGGTGTTTTTGGAGCCGCTGAAGTTGCAATCGCGTGTATTCAGTGTTATATTTTTTGTGTCTTATTGTGTCTCTATACGGAGGATCATAGAAGGTAGGTAGTTTTAAAAGCTTTGCTGAAGCGACGGCCTTGTAAGTCGTAGAAAACTATGTGTTTTAAAGCTATGATTTGAATAAAATTCCTAGGAGTTTTCTTAATAAGTATAGGCTGTTTTGTAATCTTCCGTATAAACAAACACCTTTTGTGTTTATTTGTAGGGCTTGAAATAATAAGACTAGGCTTATTGTTTGTAACCCATGTGTTTCTAATAAATCAGTTTTGGTTAATTTTACTAATTCTATGTTTAGCTGTTTGCGAAGCCAGAATTTGCTTGGCCCTTCTGGTTATGGTGATGCGACTATGCGGAGACGATTTGATGTCAAGGTTACTAAGAGATGGCTCGTAAAAATAGTATCATACAATTAAAAAGTAACTTAGGGTTACTTTTACTGATTCTGATTGGATACTTATTTATTCTTAGAGGGAGGACCTTTGGAAAAGCTTATTTATTGGAAGTTACTGTTTGAGAGAGTAATTGTCTCTCATTTAGCTTCAGAGTTCTACTAGATAGCGTAAGAATAGTCTTTGTTGGGACGGTTTTGGTAATTAGAGGAAGTGTAGCAACCTACTGCAAGTGGTATATAGCTGGAGAGCCATACTACAAGCGGTTTATGGGATTAGTATGGTTGTTTGTGCTGTCTATAGTGTTTATAATCTTAGTTCCTAATTTAGTAATACTTTTAATTGGTTGAGACGGGCTAGGGCTCACCTCATTCCTATTAGTGGCTTATTACCAGAACAATAAGAGGTTATCTGCGGCTATGTTGACAGCTTTGACTAATCGAATTGGGGATGTTTTTGTACTTTTTAGAGTTTCTATTTTTTTAAGAGAAGGGGGGTGGTTAATTTATATATACCACCCAGTGCAGACATGGGTTAATTTAGGGTTTGTGGTAGTTCTTGCAGGTATAACTAAAAGCGCACAAATGCCGTTTTGCGCATGGCTACCTGCTGCCATGGCGGCACCCACACCGGTCTCCTCTTTGGTGCATTCTTCGACATTGGTGACAGCTGGGGTTTATTTGATTCTTCGCTCTTTTTATATTATCAGAGCTAATCCCTTTGTGACTCAAATACTTATAGTCTTAAGACTATTTACTCTAATATTAGCGGGGTCAAGGGCTGTGTTTGCGTTTGACCTAAAAAAGGTAATCGCACTCTCGACTTTGAGGCAGTTAAGGTTAATAATATTCTCGATTTCAATCCTTCTTCCGTCTGTAGCTTTTTTTCATTTAGTAACCCATGCGGTATTTAAAGCTTTGTTGTTTCTAGGCGCAGGGGGTGTTATTCATAGAAACCAAAGAATCCAAGATATCCGGGGGTTAAGAAGCTTGTGGCAAGGATTACCGGTAAGAATGGGTGCAATAACGGTTGCAATTGTGTCCTTGAGAGGGGCCCCGTTTATAAGAGGGTTTTTCTCTAAAGACCTAATAATTGAGCTAAGAATGATAGACAGAAGAATAACTTATGGGTGCTATTTATTAGAGCTAACAGGTTTAATCTTCACTTCTTTTTATAGGGCACGGATTGTATTTAGAGTAATACTTGGGTCTAATTACGTTAATAGCAGAAGTTTGCGGATTAATGAGCACTTAAATATACAAACTCCTTTTCTTAGCCTGTATATTGGGGCTATTATCTTAGGAGGGGTATTAGGGAGGAAAATAGAGAGGTTTGGGTTTGTAGTAGTTCTTGAGAAATATGAGAGAGTCAGAGTATTTCTTATTCCCTTTGTAGGGTTAATTTTGTGATGAGGAGTGCTTAGAAAATTAGGGTCTAAGCCTTGGTCGTCAGCCAAACTATTAAGATTCTTTTTGAGAATGTGGCTCATAGAGAGGCTAACCTCCCACCCCAGAAAAATGGCCTTCTTTAAGGGGTCCAGGATGGTAGCTCAAAGTCTGGATCAAGGTTGACTAGAGCTATTGGGCCCTCAAGGTGCCCATAAGGGACTAGGTCAACTCAGCTGTTTGAATGAAATTGTTCAGAAAAATTATTTTACCTACCAGCTGGTAGTATGAGGGCTGGTGGTAGCGGGGGGCGTAAGCTTAATTATGTTTATATAATGAGAGTTATAGTCATATGTGTAATTTTGATGGCTGTGTTTTCGATTGTCTTAATTGCCAAGCAACCTATTTCTTTAGGGCTAGTGCTATTGAGGGGGTCTATAATTGCATGTGTGGAGGTTGCACTGGAGGTTAGAAGGTTGTTAGGGTTCTTATTGTTCCTAACTTACGTTAGGGGTGTAATAGTCCTGTTCTTGTATGTTTTAAGGATCTACCCCAATGAAGTGTATCGTTTTAATCTAGAGTTTATGGTTCTCGTCAGAAGGTGTTGTGCCAGAGCGGTCCTTATGGGTCTTATGAATTACGAGTACAGAGAAATTAGCGGGTCTTTGTTTCTAAGTTTCATGGCTGAAAGAAGCGGGTTAAGGTTATATATCCTAATAGCTGGTGTGTTACTGTTTGTAATATTAGTGGTGTCGTATTTGTGCATAAAAACCATGGTGCCTTTACGAAGAGTAAAATAAACCTAAAATAGAAGATACAGTAGCTTAATTAAAGCGTCTCATTGAAAATGAGGAAGATGGATACTTTAGTACCTTGTGTCAAATCTGTAGGAGGGTTTGATTATGGCCCTAAATTTATGGGCAAAATGCTTCTCATGATTCTAAATGCGGGCTTGAACAAATTAAGTGCAAGTTCAACATCAGTGGGGAAAATTGGTTAATAAAGGAAACTTTAACCCAGCTTTTTGACAAATTCGGGGTCAATTGATGAATGCCAGCAGCCGCGGTTAGATTCAGTTCGAATATAAATTTAAGCGGATTGGTTAGAGTCAATGTTGTGTTATAAAACTATAAAAAAACTATAGGTGCAGTGTAATGTTAACGGTTTTTTGTGGTTATATTCCTAAAGTTTTAGTGAGCTTCTAACGAATCTATGAAGTGAAACCAGGATTAGATACCCTGTTATCCATAGTTTAAAACAAAAGTTCCTCTTAACTAAACATTTGGTTGTCAAAGAGAAATAAATAGGCGGTGTCTGAGATAGAAAACAGGGGATCCTGGGTGTTAAAGGATAACCCACCTACATTTGAGCCTTGTCTTATTAGTGCGTGTGTATGGTTGTTTACTCTAATATGGTGAGTGTCCGGGTAAAATTTTTGGTTATTACTGAAGCTAACTCTTATTTTACTTGCTGAGTTCGGTAAGGTAAGTTACTTTTAGTTAGGTGCAGCTACTAGAATTGGCTATATGCCCATGTAGCACAACTTCAAAAATAATTCAGATTGACATGCAGCTTATGACAAGGTTAATCTGGGATACAGATGTAACTTAAGCAATAATTCAAAGATTGAGCTACTAAAAGGTAGCTCAACTAAGTAGACAAATAAGATAAGAAAACTTGCCTTTGAAGAAGGACTTGTAAGTAAGGGTTAAAAATAAAATTACCCTGAATACAATCAGATGAGTACTAATCGCCCGTCGCTCGCGGGGAAACCTGTGAAAAGTCGTAACAAGGTAGCAGTAACGGAAGTTGCTGCTAGGCTATAATATGCATATATAGTAAATAATATTATATTTGCCTTCCAAGCAAAAGTTCTAATGAAATTAGTGTATGCTGGCCAAATAGTTTAAGCTAAAACGTTGAGCTGTTAATTCAAAATCGCAGTAATTTGCTTTGGCTTGCTTAAGTAGTTTAGGGAAAACATAAGATTTTCATTCTTAAGTCAGATAGTATTTCTCTTAAGTTGTGCTTAGTAGTTAATGTTAATATAACTGAGAACTGCAAATTCTCCATAGTCTAGTTAGGCCTAAGCTTAGTGCCACGTGGGGGATGATCCAGTTGCTTTGATGAAGCAAAGTTCAAAAGTAGTTTTTTGGCACTTAGAACTTCGAAGCGTTATAAAGAAAAATTGTAGTAAGTAGGGCTTTGATTCCTAAAGAAAAAGTTAATCTTCTTCTTCATAAATAAGTTAAAAGTAGTTAATATATAACTTAGAATTGTCAGTTCTAGATTCCTCTTACTGAGGCTTTTTATAATTTATCTTTTTTAAAGAGACGTGCATAATTGTTTTGTGAAAAGTGCACTTGAATTAAAATAGTATAAATAAATTTTAGTACCTTTTGCATAAGGGTTTTTCAAGACAAGTTTAAGAATTTAATTTTCCCGAATAAAAGAGAGTTATTTTTTTGAGTTAAGAAATCGTGGCAGAGATTTAATTAAACTAAAGAATAGCGGCTAGATACTATTCGCGCTTTTAGATATCTGGTTGGCTTAAAAAGATGTGTAAGCATTTTCCTTAACTATTTAAGGGGTAAAATTTTTTGGGTTAAGCTGAAAAATACTAAAATTGATGTTAAAAAAAAATTGGGTTTCTATAGGCTTTAAACTGGCTATTAGATATTAGTGTATTTTAACTAAAACCAGATGGGGAAAAAAGATTAATTGGGTTATTCATTTACTTTAAAATAAGCCTATGGTTGTAGGACCAGTGACTATGATAAAAACGAGTAAAAATATTATTTATTTGGTATTACTATTTTGTTTTACCTTAAAAAACTAAAGGCTAAATAAAAGTTTTTAAACGAATTCGGCAAACTAAACTTCTCGACTGTTTAACAAAAACATTTCCTTTTGATGTAAGTAAAAGGTAGTCCCTGCCCAGTGCAACTAGAGTAATGTTTGTTGTAAACGGCGGCGTTAACGTGAGCGTCCTAAGGTAGCGCGATAATTTGCCTTTCAATTGAAGGATGGTATGAAAGGGTTAACGAAGAAGGTGCTGTGTCTGAAAATTTAATTTAAACTAACTTTAAGGTGAAGAGGCCTTTATGTAAAAGAAGGACGACAAGACCCTATGAAGCTTTATCTTAATTGGAGTTTTTGGCTCTTATACGATTTTGATGGGAGATCAGTGAAAATAAGTCTTTCACTATTATATAAATCTAACTCGTATTTCCTAACTTTATATGTGTGGCTAGCTACTCTAGGGATAACAGCGCAATTTCTCCCGAAAGATGGTATTGGAGGGGAAGATTGCGACCTCGATGTTGGCTTTAGATATCCTAGAGGCGTAGAAGCTTCTAATGGTGGGTCTGTTCGCCCTTTAAAATCTAACATGAGCTGAGTTCAGAACGGCGTGAGCTAGTTCAGTTTCTATCCTCTTTTAAAAATGAGCTAATTTTGTACGAAAGGACTTTTTCGCTAAAGCAACGCTTTGCCCTGGCTCTGTCATTGCTTAAATAATGCTACGCAATAAACTGATTAGTTTATAAAAAGGGTTGCCTTTTATGAAGCTGAAGGCCAATTAGTGGCGGTAGGGCGTGTCGTTGGTTCTTGTTAAAATTAGTATTGCTATTTTATTAAAAAATAGGGTTAAAACGGGTTGCAAATTAGGTAAAAAATAAAACAGTCTATTAATGCAGCCAAAAAGCAGCAATCACCCACCTAAAGAATAAAACAAGGGTTCTAAAAAGGCGGTGTGTAATGGATTTGTGCTAGTAACAGACAAAAAAAAACCAAACACTGTGGAAACCCTTAAGAATGAGGTTTTATAGTGTACCGCATTTCCTGTTACCGGCCGGTACAGTGACCGCAAGGCCTGTTCTCCTGTCCTTTTACACGGAAACCCTGTTGCTGATGCATGTAAAAAGCCCTTAGTTAAGATAACTTATAAGTCAAAGTAAAACTTAATTTTACTTGCATTGTGTATTTTATTGAAAATCTAGTTGCGAATGCCCATACCTGTCCAAACTTGTTTTAGATTATGCTTTACAACCTGTTGTAGATAAGGTTTTGAACCCTTTACAGTGAGTAAGCATTTTTCAGAGTCATGTGAGACTTAACCTAATTAGTGGTAGAAAAAAACAAACTTAAACCTAAATTCTAAAGCTATTTGCTTCCTGTGGTTAATTGTAAACTGCAGGAGAAATGGATCTAAGGTGTTAATTTTTTTCGTTTGCCCTAATTTTGGTTGCTCATGTGATTTTTTGGGGTTTGAAAACTAGACTATCTGTATCTTAAAATCAAAAAATAAATAGAAATCAAGTCATATGAAAGTTCCCAAAGCGTAATTCATGGGTCACTTAAAGTCTAAGCAAAAAAGTAAATCAAAAATAAAATAAAATCAAAATGACACACTAATGCCTGGGGGGGCTGATCTGGAGGGGAGGAAATAGGAAAGCAGGTTAAATAGAGGTGACAAAAATGTGGTGTGCAGCAACAAAATGAAGCTAAATAAAATTGTGAAACGTAGAAGCGTGAGCTTGTAAACAAGGTTGTGAGCGTCTTAAAAAGTAAGTGTTAACAATAGTATGTAATATTAACACGCCTAAAAGGGGGTTAGGTGGGTTATAAACTTACAAAGACTACAAGTGATGAAGTTTATGTCTGGTCCTGAGGTCCCTTTTAAGTGAGTTAGTTTCGTATAAAAGGTTTTTAAGCAAAGCAATGTTCTGTCACAGATCTGAGTGCTATAGACAATATTGTATAGGGCCTTTTTATGTAAATAAACGTGGCGTTAGGCTGTTAAATGTGCTGGTTATAGGATGGTTACATAGCAATAATTACTATATTTGCCTTCTGGGCAAAAATTTTAATGAAATTAGTGTACGCTGGGTGAATAAATTAAGCTAGAATGTTGAGCTGTTAATTGAAAATCCCAGTAATTTGCTTAGGGTATAAGATTCTTATTCTCAAGCCAGATAGCCTGTCTCTTAAGTTGTGTTTAGTTGCTAATGTTAATATAACTGAGAGCTACAAATTCTTCCTAGCTTAGTTGTACGTGGGGGGATGGCCCAGTTGCTTTGATGAAGCTAAGCTCAAAAGTAGTTTATTGCTCTGAGGTGTTATAAAGAAGTATTATAGTACGTAGGACTTTGATTCCTAAAGAAAAAGTTAAAGCTTTTCTTTATAAACAATTTAAGAGGAGTTAATTAGTTTTAGGCTCATCTCACTGAGGTTTTTTAGAATTTATCTTTCTAAAGAAATGCACACGATTGCCTCATAAAAAGCTTACTTGAAGTAAAGTGGGGCAAATAAATTTTAGTACTTCTTGCATAAGGGTAAAGCGAAGAGGCCTGTGTGTAAAAGAAGAGCAACAAGACCCTGCGAAGCTTTATTTTAATTGAAGTTTTTGGGTTTGTTAACCCAAAAGCTTATGCATAGCTTTAAGGTCTCTTTTAAGCGAGCGAGTTTTTAGCTAAAGCAATACTTTGTGACGGATCTGTAATGACATAAATAATATTGTATAATAGGCTGATTAACTTATAAAAAGGGTTCTTTTTATGTAAATGAGTGTGTTGCTTAGTGATAGATTGTTGAATGTGTTGGGCACTAGAGAGGCTGTATGAGAGTGGCTTAGGCAGGGGTTTGCTGCAAAAAAAGGCTTACTGTTAAGGGGTGTGTGAGATGGTTTTTTTTCATATAAAAACTGAGTGTTTAGAATAGACGTTGGAGGAGGGGACTTATGTCAGGGCGGAGGGGGTGACACTGTTAGGGTGCTCCCATTACCTGAAACTATTTCAGCTGTTGGAGATGCTGTTGTGAATGGTGTCGCTGAAGTTGTTCCTGATAATCAGGAGGAAGGGGGCCCCCATGCTGAGGGTGGCTATGTTCCTTTAGAAGAACAAATAGCTGTTGTGGAGCCTGAAGTCCCAGCTAATGTCTGTCAGCCAGTCGAGCAGAGAAATGTGGTTGTAAGTGAAGAAGACAGTGTTCCTGATGTTAGTAAAGACGGGGTCAGTAGTTATTAATGCTCATAGTTAAAGTTTATTGGTGTATTAATAGTTATAATTTATTAAAATAATCCATAAGATAAGCAAAATTACAGTTAATTCGTTTATTGTTAGGCTGTTATGGTCTATTTAAAAACTGGTCAATACGGGTCTCCTTACACCTAATTAACTTGGTTTTAGTGTATGCTTGAAAGGCTACAAAGCCTTTGCGGGGAGTAAGCATTCTTCAGGACCACATGAGATTCAACCTAATTATTGGCAGAGAAAGTGGTGAATTTGACCCTTAAATTCTAAGTTACTTGGGCTCTTAGCTAATTGTAAGCTGTAGGATAATGGGGATTTGAGACGTTTATTTCCTCATTTACCCCAGCTCTGGTTGCTCATGTGGTTTTCGGTTCGAAAACGAGGCGTGTATCTTAAAAATAAAAAAATTTTTGAAGCGTAAGTTGTTGGTCGCTTTAAGTCTAATTAAAAATAAAGTAAAAATGGAGCAAAAACAAAGTTGGACACTTAACACTTTGGGTGTCTTCAGAGGTGTAAAAAGGGGGGTCCAAGCTTATGTGTACTCATAAAAAAATGCGGTGTGCGGGGGGTTTGTGCCTGTATATATAACAAAAATTCATGAGGTGGCCGAGGAAGAGGTGGTGAGCTGTAAACTCATAAACAAGGTGTAGGCCTTTCTTATGAGATGGTTGGTAACAATACTGTGAATAATATTAACACGCCTAAGAGGGTTGGTCCGTGACGAAGTACTAATAAGTTGGTGAAGATTATGAATGACAGGTTCTATGATTTGCCTTGTCCTGTAAACTTAAACGCTTGGTGAAGGTTTGGCTCTATACTAGGCTTGTGCCTAATTATCCAACTTCTAAGGGGTCTTTTATTGTCAACTCATTATACTGCTCATGAAGACATGGCATTCGATTCTGTAGTACATATTATGCGTAATGTGGAAAAAGGATGAATGTTGCGTAATATTCATGCAAATGGGTCCTCTATGTTTTTTATCTGTATTTATGCGCACATTGCTCGTGGGCTGTATTATGGGTCTTATTTAGATAAGACAGTGTGGTATTTTGGGGTGCATTTGTTTTTGTTAACTATGGCGGAGGCTTTCCTCGGTTACACTTTGCCTTGGGGGCAAATGTCATATTGGGGGGCTACTGTTATTACTAATATACTTAGAGTGATCCCCGTAGTAGGAGAGAGTATGCTCCGCTATGTATGAGGGGGTTGGACCGTGTGTAATGCAACTCTAAAGCGGTTTTATACTTTACACTTTCTCTTACCGTTTGTGATAGTGGCGGTTGTTTTTTTACACCTGTTTTTTTTACATGAGAAAGGGAGTAATAACCCTTTGGGTATTGAAAGAGGTACTATGTGTGTGCCCTTCCACCCCTTCTATACTATTAAAGATCTTTTTGGTTATGTTTGCTTTAGGTTCTTTTTTATATATTTAGTGTGTGTGGATCCTGAGCTGTTAGGGAATCATTTAAACTATTGGCCTGCTAATCCTATAAAAACGCCAATCCATGTTCAGCCTGAGTGGTATTTTATGTTTGCTTATGCAATCCTTCGTTCAATTCCTCATAAAGCGGGGGGGGTATATGTTATGTTTTTGTCGATTGTAGTATTATACCTAATTCCTAGTCTTCACAGAGGTAAGTATCGAAGTTTATGTTTTTACCCGTTTAATCAAGTAGTGTTTTGAGTGTTGGTTGGTAGGTTTATTAGGTTAACATGGATTGGTGCTCGCCCAGTGCGGGAGCCTTATATCATTTTGGGGCAGTGTCTTTCAGTCATTTATTTCTCTAGGTTGTTATTAAACCCTCTTTCTTTGTGGGTGTGGGACAAGCTGCTTGAATACCCTAAATTCTGTAGGAGTCGTCCTGTAGACCTGAAATGGTTTAAGTTTTTAGCTTATTTCAAGTTATTAAAATTAGTAAATCGCGAAAGTAGCGCACGTGAGTGGGCTAATAAGTGTAGAAAAATATAAATATGTCTTTTTACGGGAGTCGATATTTTGGTGATATTGTCCATGGGGAACTAGGGAAAGACCTGTTCCGGTACCATGGTTTTGTGATGATAGTAGCAGTGGCTGTGTTGGTCTTTGTTATATATATAGGATGCGTAATCCTTCTTACTAAATTTTCTTATCGCCATTTCTTGAACCGTCAACGATTAGAATTTTGATGGACTATTGTGCCAATGTTGATGTTAGTAGGGTTGTGGTTTCCTTCTATAATTAACCTATATTATATAGAAGAAGTAAAACGGCCCCGGTGAAATTTTAAGGCGATTGGGAAACAATGGTACTGATCTTACGAATTTTGTCGCAATTTAGACACTCCAAGCTCTAGAGAAAGCGCTGAAAGAATTTCGTGTTATACAATTGATTCTTACATAGAAGACCAGCAGGAGACATTTAGAAAAGGAGGGTATCGTTTGTTGGATGTTGATAACCGGATGGTGGCTCCAGCAGATGTGCAAATAACTGCTTTTGTAAGAAGGTCTGATGTGCTCCATTCGTTTGCACTCCCTAAGTTACTAATTAAAGTAGATGCCATCCCAGGTCGAATTAATCGGCTTCCTATAAAAGCTTCCCAGTGTAGAATTATTTACGGGCAGTGTTCTGAAATTTGCGGGGTTAACCATAGATTTATACCGATTGTGATTGAGTTTATTCCTGAGAAATATTTTGTCATATGGTTGGAAGCTCTTAACTAAAATAAAAAATAAGCTAAAGCTTTTAAGAAGCGTTAAACTTTTAATTTAATGAACTTGTACAATGGGCAAGTAGCTTTTAGTGATAAGGTGGTCTAATATTAGGATATAGGGCTCATGCCCCTAAGGCGCCGTGAGTAGTGGCTCTTATCTTTGTGAGAGCTGGCAGAGCTAATGCGTTTGATTTAGGATCAATTCATAAGTATATATACTTGCTTTCATGGCACAAGCTGGCAGACCTAATGCATACGATTTAAGCTCGTCTTATAAGATATACTCTTGTTTGTGTGTGAATTACAAAGCTAAGCCCAGTCTCATTATGGTTAGTGTCGAGTGTCTATTTAAGACTCTAAGGAGAGTAGCTGTTTTCTTTGGAGCCTCTATCCTATTAAGCCTTTGTCAAGTGTCAGCGGACTCTTTTACTCCCTTGGGGTCGACTAAGGCTGCACTGGTGGACTGAGTAGGCGTGGTTGTTGGTGTTATCCCTTTTGTAGGGGTGCTTCTCGCTGTGGGCTTCTATACTTTGTTGGAACGTAAAATTTTGGCTATCATTATAATCCGAAAGGGTCCATCCAAGGTGAGTTATATAGGGATCTTGCAGCCTTTTAGTGACGCAGGTAAGTTGTTATGTAAAGAGTTTATTGTGCCTACACGTGCTAACGTAGGGCCCTTCATTTTGGCTCCTGCACTAATATTAACTATCAGTTTACTTGGATGGCTTTTATACCCGTATAAGTCGGCTGAAGTGTTTTATGTTTTCGGGGTGATTCTGTTTATAGTTATTACTAGAGTCAGGGTTTACGGGGTAATAATATCCGGATGGGCTTCTAACTCTAAATACTCTTTGCTAGGTGCAGTTCGTGCGATGGCGCAAAGAATTTCTTATGAGATCCCTATAGGATTTATCTTCTTTTGTGTGGTGCTGTGCTCGGGTGTGTTTATGTTTCAAGAAATTAGGGTGTTCCAACAAAGGTCCTTTTTTTTCTTTTTTCCTTTGTGCGTAGTTATAGTTGTCTGAATGCTGTGTATGCTAGCTGAAACTAATCGGGCGCCATTTGATTTTGTGGAAGGAGAGTCGGAATTAGTGTCAGGATACAACGTGGAGTACAGCGGAGGGGGGTTTGCAGTTATATTTATTGCGGAGTACTCTAGTATTCTTCTCAGAAGGGTTATAAGGGCGGCGATATTTTTCGGGGAAATGAAGCGTTGATCGGGGTCTTTATGATGGCTTTTGCGGTCTTCTTTGTGGTTATTCGTGCTTCTTTACCTCGTTTACGTTATGATAAGTTAATGAGTTTGTGTTGGACTGTTCTTCTATGTGTCATACTTATGGCTAGTGTGTGTGTAGTAGTTCTAGTTAGGGTGTATGTAAGATAATATAAACTAGTATAATTCATTTACACTGAATGTGTCAGATAAAGTCTGTCTTACTTATGGTTAAAAGGTTGGCAATTAGACTTATTGCATTGATTATTATAAAAAACCTAAATATGAGTGTCATTGGGTTAAGCGTTCTAACTATTCTAAGTATGGGCGCCACAAGAGTCGCGATAGGGGGGGTAGAGTTGAACGGGTTGTACACCACAGACTTTGTAATAGGGTTAATGGTTACACTAACTCTATTTGTAGCAATTCTTTCCTACCTAAGGAGGGTTAAGATCCACCGGAAAGCAAGATTTAATTTAATAATTATCAGAATCAGCCTAATTTTAGTGATAAGATTCAGGGTGAGGAGGTTCTTTCTTTTTTTTTTTTTTTTGAAAGTGTGCTAGCCCCTCTGTTGTTATTAATTGTAGGCTGAGGCTATCAGCCAGAGCGTTTACAGGCAGGGGGGTATATAGTAATCTATACGGTGTTCGGATCTCTTTTTTTCTTATGGGGGGGTAAGAGAACTCTATATTAGAGGGTTGAGGAGGAGGATAAGTTCTGTGGTAAGGCTAGTAAAAAAAAGGGGAATGAGATTGTGATGGCTATACATTCTAGGGTTTCTTATCAAGCTACCAATATATCCATTTCACCTGTGACTACCTAAGGCTCACGTAGAGGCCCCAGTAGCCGGTTCGATGCTATTGGCCGGGGTGGTACTAAAATTAGGAGGGTACGGGCTGCTTCGATTTATAATAGTTATACAAATAAGGCTTAGAAGCGTTTTTTTTGTGCTGCTACTAGTGGTGAACTTGGCAGGAGGTGTCTACGCAGGATTAGCGTGTGTACGGCAAGTGGACCTAAAATGTTTGGTAGCATATTCCTCTGTAGCGCATATGAGGCTTGTGCTATTAGGAGTGCTTAGCAACACGGTATTAGGGGTAGTGGGGGCCATTATTATTATGATCGGGCATGGGTTGTGTTCATCAGGTTTGTTCAGGTATGTGAATGCTATCTATAAGATGAGGCACTCGCGTCTGCTAGTAATAAATAAAGGGGGCTTGTTAGTCTGCCCAAGTCTAGTCTTAATGTGTTTCCTGTTAAGATCAAGCAACATAGCAGCCCCTCCTAGTCTAAACTTATTTGGGGAAATCCTCGTTTTCGGCGTGGGAGGGTGAATAAGTGGAGTGTTCCTGCTTATCCTGGGTCTGATAAGCTTTATTAGGGCATGTTTTAGACTATACCTATATGGAAGTTGTTGTCACGGGAAGGGGGTGTCACACAGGGAGTCCTTAAACTTGAGAAGAGTTTGTGATGTTTTTGTTCTGGCGGCTCATTGGATACCGCTGAACTTTATGTTTATGTTTATACCCTAAACAATGAATCGTAATCCTTATTCTCGTTACTATGTACCAGGTCCAAGTCCGTGGCCCTTTTTTGTGGCTATCTCGGCAAACGGAATAGCGGTAGGGTTAATTTTGTGACTGCATCGAACTCCCAGATTTCTATTAATAGGAATGAGGTTGGGGTGTATACTATTGAGAACTTTTAGATGATGGCGAGACTTAATTCGTGAGGGAGATATTGGGTTTCATACTCGCTTCGTAATCAAGAGATTTCGTGATGGAGTTGCCCTTTTTATTCTGTCTGAAGTAATGTTCTTCTTTTCTTTTTTTGGACTTTCTTCCATAATGCCTTAAGACCCTCGTGTGAACTAGGGATGCGATGACCCCCTCCAGGGATCCGCACGCCAAACCCGTCGTCGACAAGGCTGTTCGAGACAGGTCTTTTAATTAGGAGGGGGTTATTCGTAACTCAAGCCCATAAGAGAATGCGTTTGAAGGATTATGATGTTGGGCCATTTATTGGCCTAGTGGTAACAATTTTATGTGGGACTGTGTTCTTCCTAGTGCAACTTCGAGAATACTACTGAAACTCATACACTATTGCAGATAGGGTGTATGGAAGAGTGTTTTATTTACTAACTGGGTTTCATGGAATGCACGTAGTTGTGGGGACTCTTTGACTAATGGTGAGGTTAGTCCGACTATGGCGTGGGGAGTTTTCCAGTCAACGGCACTTTGGTTTTGAGGCTTGCATTTGGTACTGACACTTCGTAGATGTGGTATGGGTAGCATTATGATGTTTAGTATATGTGTGGTTTGGAGGATGGTTATACATGTGGTGGTTCAAAATATGAGACGGGGACGTCTATACGTTTAAGTACCCAGACGCAAAGCCTTCGTGGTATGCGTACATTCAAGAAGAGCATGCTCCGTCCTGATATAAGATTCCTGACATTTAAAAGGTTAAAAATAGGAGTCATACAGACTAGTTAAACAGTTTTGATTTGAAATCAAGTACCAAAGCGATTCCAAGCGCTTACTAGTCTGAGTAAAGTAGTCTAATTAAGGACAGAAGACCTATGATTTTCAAGTGTTATAAGTAACCTTTACTTGAAATGGTAAGCTTTGTGGTAAGACCTATAAAATTAGTGAGATTAGGGGTATATTGATCGGGACAATTCTTAGGGTTAGAAGAGAAGAGATAGTAGGGGTGTGACTCGGTTTAGAGCTAAATCTGTATGGATTTCTTGTAATTATAAACCCTGATGGTCACTATAGTCCTGAGCCCTGTGTAAAATATTTTGTGGTACAAAGAACGGGGTCAATTCTGATACTAGTGGGTTTTGTAACCTTGATAGAGCAGCACGTAGTGAGAGGGCTGGTGATAAGGGGGGCGGGTACAGTGTTAAAATCTGGCGTTTTCCGCTACATTCGTGGGGTCCCTTCAATTATTAAGAACAGCAGATGGTTAGCAAGAGGGTTAATATTAACTTGGCAAAAAGTCGCCCCCCTTGTCTTTTTATCAATAATTATACCCTCTAAGGGGTTGTGAGTAGTAATTGTATTGATAGCTGGAATTGGGGCAGTAGGGGGCCTTAACCAGAATTCAGTACGAGTAATAAGCGCGTACTCGTCGTTTGTGCATACATCATGAATGCTGTTAGGGCTCACATGGTCAAGAGTAGTCTTTGTAGGGTATTTTGCAGTTTACTCGCTGTCGGTAGGGCTGTTTTTTTATGGGTGCTCAATAATAAACAAAACAAGAATGGGCGGTCAGATTAGTAGAGCCGCGAGGGGTATAGGGTTACTGATACTGATGGGGATGCCTCCTTTCCTTGGCTTTCTAGCGAAAGTATTGGTGTTTCTAATGAGAGGAAGGGCTGTAATCGTGGCTTGTATTATAGTTCAGTAATCAGGCTAAAATTCTACATTGACTTTTTTTATAGGATAGTATTAAAAGGTTAGTAGACAAAAACAAAGCAGATTCAAGATTATGTGGAGGATAGTGATCGGGCTTAACTAGCAGGGGGGCATTGATCTGGTGAGATTTATTTAGAAACTGCTTTTAGGCCAGGGGCGTTTTGATTTCGGCTCAAAAAGAGTGGGTAAAACCACAAAAGTATGATAAAAAGGTAATTTAAAATAAAATATTTTGTTTCAAACATAACTATAGGTAGTTGTACCCT
>NW_026963423.1:0-25693 GCF_036588685.1 Mytilus trossulus
CAAAGTTCCGAACGGGACCTAGCTCATTTCAAAGGTATTGACCCAAGCTATTCCCCACTTAAATATTTTTCTGGGATCCGGGCCCGTCTGGCCACCACAGAGATTCAAAGTTGCCCATCTACGTATTTTTCATATATACCACACATTCGTACTTTTCGGCATATCCCTACGGCAAAGTTCCGAACCGGACCTAGCTCCACTTCGAAGGTATTGACCCAAGCTATTCCCCACTTAAATATTTTTTCTGGGATCCGGGCCCGTCTGGCCACCACAGAGGTTCAAAGTTGCCCATTTACTAATTTTCCATATCAACCACACATTCGGTACTTTTCGGCATATCCCTACGGCAAAGTTCCGAACGGGACCTAGCTCATTTCAAAGGTATTGACCCAAGCTATTCCCCACTTAAATATTTTTCTGGGATCCGGGCCCGTCTGGCCACCACAGAGATTCAAAGTTGCCCATCTACGTATTTTTCATATATACCACACATTCGGTACTTTTCGGCATATCCCTACGGCAAAGTTCCGAACCGGACCTAGCTCACTTCGAAGGTATTGACCCAAGCTATTCCCCACTTAAATATTTTTCTGGGATCCGGGCCCGTCTGGCCACCACAGAGGTTCAAAGTTGCCCATTTACTAATTTTCCATATCAACCACACATTCGGTACTTTTCGGCATATCCCTACGGCAAAGTTCCGAACGGACCTAGCTCATTTCAAAGGTATTGACCCAAGCTATTCCCCACTTAAATATTTTTCTGGGATCCGGGCCCGTCTGGCCACCACAGAGATTCAAAGTTGCCCATCTACGTATTTTTCATATATACCACACATTCGGTACTTTTCGGCATATCCCTACGGCAAAGTTCCGAACCGGACCTAGCTCACTTCGAAGGTATTGACCCAAGCTATTCCCCACTTAAATATTTTTCTGGGATCCGGGCCCGTCTGGCCACCACAGAGGTTCAAAGTTGCCCATTTACTAATTTTCCATATCAACCACACATTCGGTACTTTTCGGCATATCCCTACGGCAAAGTTCCGAACGGGACCTAGCTCATTTCAAAGGTATTGACCCAAGCTATTCCCCACTTAAATATTTTTCTGGGATCCGGGCCCGTCTGGCCACCACAGAGATTCAAAGTTGCCCATCTACGTATTTTTCATATATACCACACATTCGGTACTTTTCGGCATATCCCTACGGCAAAGTTCCGAACCGGACCTAGCTCACTTCGAAGGTATTGACCCAAGCTATTCCCCACTTAAATATTTTTCTGGGATCCGGGCCCGTCTGGCCACCACAGAGGTTCAAAGTTGCCCATTTACTAATTTTCCATATCAACCACACATTCGGTACTTTTCGGCATATCCCTACGGCAAAGTTCCGAACGGGACCTAGCTCATTTCAAAGGTATTGACCCAAGCTATTCCCCACTTAAATATTTTTCTGGGATCCGGGCCCGTCTGGCCACCACAGAGATTCAAAGTTGCCCATCTACGTATTTTTCATATATACCACACATTCGGTACTTTTCGGCATATCCCTACGGCAAAGTTCCGAACCGGACCTAGCTCACTTCGAAGGTATTGACCCAAGCTATTCCCCACTTAAATATTTTTCTGGGATCCGGGCCCGTCTGGCCACCACAGAGGTTCAAAGTTGCCCATTTACTAATTTTCCATATCAACCACACATTCGGTACTTTTCGGCATATCCCTACGGCAAAGTTCCGAACGGGACCTAGCTCATTTCAAAGGTATTGACCCAAGCTATTCCCCACTTAAATATTTTTCTGGGATCCGGGCCCGTCTGGCCACCACAGAGATTCAAAGTTGCCCATCTACGTATTTTTCATATATACCACACATTCGGTACTTTTCGGCATATCCCTACGCAAAGTTCCGAACCGGACCTAGCTCACTTCGAAGGTATTGACCCAAGCTATTCCCCACTTAAATATTTTTCTGGGATCCGGGCCCGTCTGGCCACCACAGAGGTTCAAAGTTGCCCATTTACTAATTTTCCATATCAACCACACATTCGGTACTTTTCGGCATATCCCTACGGCAAAGTTCCGAACGGGACCTAGCTCATTTCAAAGGTATTGACCCAAGCTATTCCCCACTTAAATATTTTTCTGGGATCCGGGCCCGTCTGGCCACCACAGAGATTCAAAGTTGCCCATCTACGTATTTTTCATATATACCACACATTCGGTACTTTTCGGCATATCCCTACGGCAAAGTTCCGAACCGGACCTAGCTCACTTCGAAGGTATTGACCCAAGCTATTCCCCACTTAAATATTTTTCTGGATCCGGGCCCGTCTGGCCACCACAGAGGTTCAAAGTTGCCCATTTACTAATTTTCCATATCAACCACACATTCGGTACTTTTCGGCATATCCCTACGGCAAAGTTCCGAACGGGACCTAGCTCATTTCAAAGGTATTGACCCAAGCTATTCCCCACTTAAATATTTTTCTGGGATCCGGGCCCGTCTGGCCACCACAGAGATTCAAAGTTGCCCATCTACGTATTTTTCATATATACCACACATTCGGTACTTTTCGGCATATCCCTACGGCAAAGTTCCGAACCGGACCTAGCTCACTTCGAAGGTATTGACCCAAGCTATTCCCCACTTAAATATTTTTCTGGGATCCGGGCCCGTCTGGCCACCACAGAGGTTCAAAGTTGCCCATTTACTAATTTTCCATATCAACCACACATTCGGTACTTTTCGGCATATCCCTACGGCAAAGTTCCGAACGGGACCTAGCTCATTTCAAAGGTATTGACCCAAGCTATTCCCCACTTAAATATTTTTCTGGGATCCGGGCCCGTCTGGCCACCACAGAGATTCAAAGTTGCCCATCTACGTATTTTTCATATATACCACACATTCGGTACTTTTCGGCATATCCCTACGGCAAAGTTCCGAACCGGACCTAGCTCACTTCGAAGGTATTGACCCAAGCTATTCCCCACTTAAATATTTTTCTGGGATCCGGGCCCGTCTGGCCACCACAGAGGTTCAAAGTTGCCCATTTACTAATTTTCCATATCAACCACACATTCGGTACTTTTCGGCATATCCCTACGGCAAAGTTCCGAACGGGACCTAGCTCATTTCAAAGGTATTGACCCAAGCTATTCCCCACTTAAATATTTTTCTGGGATCCGGGCCCGTCTGGCCACCACAGAGATTCAAAGTTGCCCATCTACGTATTTTTCATATATACCACACATTCGGTACTTTTCGGCATATCCCTACGGCAAAGTTCCGAACCGGACCTAGCTCACTTCGAAGGTATTGACCCAAGCTATTCCCCACTTAAATATTTTTCTGGGATCCGGGCCCGTCTGGCCACCACAGAGGTTCAAAGTTGCCCATTTACTAATTTTCCATATCAACCACACATTCGGTACTTTTCGGCATATCCCTACGGCAAAGTTCCGAACGGGACCTAGCTCATTTCAAAGGTATTGACCCAAGCTATTCCCCACTTAAATATTTTTCTGGGATCCGGGCCCGTCTGGCCACCACAGAGATTCAAAGTTGCCCATCTACGTATTTTTCATATATACCACACATTCGGTACTTTTCGGCATATCCCTACGGCAAAGTTCCGAACCGGACCTAGCTCACTTCGAAGGTATTGACCCAAGCTATTCCCCACTTAAATATTTTTCTGGGATCCGGGCCCGTCTGGCCACCACAGAGGTTCAAAGTTGCCCATTTACTAATTTTCCATATCAACCACACATTCGGTACTTTTCGGCATATCCCTACGGCAAAGTTCCGAACGGGACCTAGCTCATTTCAAAGGTATTGACCCAAGCTATTCCCCACTTAAATATTTTTCTGGGATCCGGGCCCGTCTGGCCACCACAGAGATTCAAAGTTGCCCATCTACGTATTTTTCATATATACCACACATTCGGTACTTTTCGGCATATCCCTACGGCAAAGTTCCGAACCGGACCTAGCTCACTTCGAAGGTATTGACCCAAGCTATTCCCCACTTAAATATTTTTCTGGGATCCGGGCCCGTCTGGCCACCACAGAGGTTCAAAGTTGCCCATTTACTAATTTTCCATATCAACCACACATTCGGTACTTTTCGGCATATCCCTACGGCAAAGTTCCGAACGGGACCTAGCTCATTTCAAAGGTATTGACCCAAGCTATTCCCCACTTAAATATTTTTCTGGGATCCGGGCCCGTCTGGCCACCACAGAGATTCAAAGTTGCCCATCTACGTATTTTTCATATATACCACACATTCGGTACTTTTCGGCATATCCCTACGGCAAAGTTCCGAACCGGACCTAGCTCACTTCGAAGGTATTGACCCAAGCTATTCCCCACTTAAATATTTTTCTGGGATCCGGGCCCGTCTGGCCACCACAGAGGTTCAAAGTTGCCCATTTACTAATTTTCCATATCAACCACACATTCGGTACTTTTCGGCATATCCCTACGGCAAAGTTCCGAACGGGACCTAGCTCATTTCAAAGGTATTGACCCAAGCTATTCCCCACTTAAATATTTTTCTGGGATCCGGGCCCGTCTGGCCACCACAGAGATTCAAAGTTGCCCATCTACGTATTTTTCATATATACCACACATTCGGTACTTTTCGGCATATCCCTACGGCAAAGTTCCGAACCGGACCTAGCTCACTTCGAAGGTATTGACCCAAGCTATTCCCCACTTAAATATTTTTCTGGGATCCGGGCCCGTCTGGCCACCACAGAGGTTCAAAGTTGCCCATTTACTAATTTTCCATATCAACCACACATTCGGTACTTTTCGGCATATCCCTACGGCAAAGTTCCGAACGGGACCTAGCTCATTTCAAAGGTATTGACCCAAGCTATTCCCACTTAAATATTTTTCTGGGATCCGGGCCCGTCTGGCCACCACAGAGATTCAAAGTTGCCCATCTACGTATTTTTCATATATACCACACATTCGGTACTTTTCGGCATATCCCTACGGCAAAGTTCCGAACCGAACCTAGCTCACTTCGAAGGTATTGACCCAAGCTATTCCCCACTTAAATATTTTTCTGGGATCCGGGCCCGTCTGGCCACCACAGAGGTTCAAAGTTGCCCATTTACTAATTTTCCATATCAACCACACATTCGGTACTTTTCGGCATATCCCTACGGCAAAGTTCCGAACGGGACCTAGCTCATTTCAAAGGTATTGACCCAAGCTATTCCCCACTTAAATATTTTTCTGGGATCCGGGCCCGTCTGGCCACCACAGAGATTCAAAGTTGCCCATCTACGTATTTTTCATATATACCACACATTCGGTACTTTTCGGCATATCCCTACGGCAAAGTTCCGAACCGGACCTAGCTCACTTCGAAGGTATTGACCCAAGCTATTCCCCACTTAAATATTTTTCTGGGATCCGGGCCCGTCTGGCCACCACAGAGGTTCAAAGTTGCCCATTTACTAATTTTCCATATCAACCACACATTCGGTACTTTTCGGCATATCCCTACGGCAAAGTTCCGAACGGGACCTAGCTCATTTCAAAGGTATTGACCCAAGCTATTCCCCACTTAAATATTTTTCTGGGATCCGGGCCCGTCTGGCCACCACAGAGATTCAAAGTTGCCCATCTACGTATTTTTCATATATACCACACATTCGGTACTTTTCGGCATATCCCTACGGCAAAGTTCCGAACCGGACCTAGCTCACTTCGAAGGTATTGACCCAAGCTATTCCCCACTTAAATATTTTTCTGGGATCCGGGCCCGTCTGGCCACCACAGAGGTTCAAAGTTGCCCATTTACTAATTTTCCATATCAACCACACATTCGGTACTTTTCGGCATATCCCTACGGCAAAGTTCCGAACGGGACCTAGCTCATTTCAAAGGTATTGACCCAAGCTATTCCCCACTTAAATATTTTTCTGGGATCCGGGCCCGTCTGGCCACCACAGAGATTCAAAGTTGCCCATCTACGTATTTTTCATATATACCACACATTCGGTACTTTTCGGCATATCCCTACGGCAAAGTTCCGAACCGGACCTAGCTCACTTCGAAGGTATTGACCCAAGCTATTCCCCACTTAAATATTTTTCTGGGATCCGGGCCCGTCTGGCCACCACAGAGGTTCAAAGTTGCCCATTTACTAATTTTCCATATCAACCACACATTCGGTACTTTTCGGCATATCCCTACGGCAAAGTTCCGAACGGGACCTAGCTCATTTCAAAGGTATTGACCCAAGCTATTCCCCACTTAAATATTTTTCTGGGATCCGGGCCCGTCTGGCCACCACAGAGATTCAAAGTTGCCCATCTACGTATTTTTCATATATACCACACATTCGGTACTTTTCGGCATATCCCTACGGCAAAGTTCCGAACCGGACCTAGCTCACTTCGAAGGTTGACCCAAGCTATTCCCCACTTAAATATTTTTCTGGGATCCGGGCCCGTCTGGCCACCACAGAGGTTCAAAGTTGCCCATTTACTAATTTTCCATATCAACCACACATTCGGTACTTTTCGGCATATCCCTACGGCAAAGTTCCGAACGGGACCTAGCTCATTTCAAAGGTATTGACCCAAGCTATTCCCCACTTAAATATTTTTCTGGGATCCGGGCCCGTCTGGCCACCACAGAGATTCAAAGTTGCCCATCTACGTATTTTTCATATATACCACACATTCGCGTACTTTTCGGCATATCCCTACGGCAAAGTTCCGAACCGGACCTAGCTCACTTCGAAGGTATTGACCCAAGCTATTCCCCACTTAAATATTTTTCTGGGATCCGGGGCCCGTCTGGCCACCACAGAGGTTCAAAGTTGCCCATTTACTAATTTTCCATATCAACCACACATTCGGTACTTTTCGGCATATCCTACGGCAAAGTTCCGAACGGGACCTAGCTCATTTCAAAGGTATTGACCCAAGCTATTCCCCACTTAAATATTTTTCTGGGATCCGGGCCCGTCTGGCCACCACAGAGATTCAAAGTTGCCCATCTACGTATTTTTCATATATACCACACATTCGGTACTTTTCGGCATATCCCTACGGCAAAGTTCCGAACCGGACCTAGCTCACTTCGAAGGTATTGACCCAAGCTATTCCCCACTTAAATATTTTTCTGGGATCCGGGCCCGTCTGGCCACCACAGAGGTTCAAAGTTGCCCATTTACTAATTTTCCATATCAACCACACATTCGGTACTTTTCGGCATATCCCTACGGCAAAGTTCCGAACGGGACCTAGCTCATTTCAAAGGTATTGACCCAAGCTATTCCCCACTTAAATATTTTTCTGGGATCCGGGCCCGTCTGGCCACCACAGAGATTCAAAGTTGCCCATCTACGTATTTTTCATATATACCACACATTCGGTACTTTTCGGCATATCCCTACGGCAAAGTTCCGAACCGGACCTAGCTCACTTCGAAGGTATTGACCCAAGCTATTCCCCACTTAAATATTTTTCTGGGATCCGGGCCCGTCTGGCCACCACAGAGGTTCAAAGTTGCCCATTTACTAATTTTCCATATCAACCACACATTCGGTACTTTTCGGCATATCCCTACGGCAAAGTTCCGAACGGGACCTAGCTCATTTCAAAGGTATTGACCCAAGCTATTCCCCACTTAAATATTTTTCTGGGATCCGGGCCCGTCTGGCCACCACAGAGATTCAAAGTTGCCCATCTACGTATTTTTCATATATACCACACATTCGGTACTTTTCGGCATATCCCTACGGCAAAGTTCCGAACCGGACCTAGCTCACTTCGAAGGTATTGACCCAAGCTATTCCCCACTTAAATATTTTTCTGGGATCCGGGCCCGTCTGGCCACCACAGAGGTTCAAAGTTGCCCATTTACTAATTTTCCATATCAACCACACATTCGGTACTTTTCGGCATATCCCTACGGCAAAGTTCCGAACGGGACCTAGCTCATTTCAAAGGTATTGACCCAAGCTATTCCCCACTTAAATATTTTTCTGGGATCCGGGCCCGTCTGGCCACCACAGAGATTCAAAGTTGCCCATCTACGTATTTTTCATATATACCACACATTCGGTACTTTTCGGCATATCCCATACGGCAAAGTTCCGAACCGGACCTAGCTCACTTCGAAGGTATTGACCCAAGCTATTCCCCACTTAAATATTTTTCTGGGATCCGGGCCCGTCTGGCCACCACAGAGGTTCAAAGTTGCCCATTTACTAATTTTCCATATCAACCACACATTCGGTACTTTTCGGGCATATCCCTACGGCAAAGTTCCGAACGGGACCTAGCTCATTTCAAAGGTATTGACCCAAGCTATTCCCCACTTAAATATTTTTCTGGGATCCGGGCCCGTCTGGCCACCACAGAGATTCAAAGTTGCCCATCTACGTATTTTTCATATATACCACACATTCGGTACTTTTCGGCATATCCCTACGGCAAAGTTCCGAACCGGACCTAGCTCACTTCGAAGGTATTGACCCAAGCTATTCCCCACTTAAATATTTTTCTGGGATCCGGGCCCGTCTGGCCACCACAGAGGTTCAAAGTTGCCCATTTACTAATTTTCCATATCAACCACACATTCGGTACTTTTCGGCATATCCCTACGGCAAAGTTCCGAACGGGACCTAGCTCATTTCAAAGGTATTGACCCAAGCTATTCCCCACTTAAATATTTTTCTGGGATCCGGGCCCGTCTGGCCACCACAGAGATTCAAAGTTGCCCATCTACGTATTTTTCATATATACCACACATTCGGTACTTTTCGGCATATCCCTACGGCAAAGTTCCGAACCGGACCTAGCTCACTTCGAAGGTATTGACCCAAGCTATTCCCCACTTAAATATTTTTCTGGGATCCGGGCCCGTCTGGCCACCACAGAGGTTCAAAGTTGCCCATTTACTAATTTTCCATATCAACCACACATTCGGTACTTTTCGGCATATCCCTACGGCAAAGTTCCGAACGGGACCTAGCTCATTTCAAAGGTATTGACCCAAGCTATTCCCCACTTAAATATTTTTCTGGGATCCGGGCCCGTCTGGCCACCACAGAGATTCAAAGTTGCCCATCTACGTATTTTTCATATATACCACACATTCGGTACTTTTCGGCATATCCCTACGGCAAAGTTCCGAACCGGACCTAGCTCACTTCGAAGGTATTGACCCAAGCTATTCCCCACTTAAATATTTTTCTGGGATCCGGGCCCGTCTGGCCACCACAGAGGTTCAAAGTTGCCCATTTACTAATTTTCCATATCAACCACACATTCGGTACTTTTCGGCATATCCCTACGGCAAAGTTCCGAACGGGACCTAGCTCATTTCAAAGGTATTGACCCAAGCTATTCCCCACTTAAATATTTTTCTGGGATCCGGGCCCGTCTGGCCACCACAGAGATTCAAAGTTGCCCATCTACGTATTTTTCATATATACCACACATTCGGTACTTTTCGGCATATCCCTACGGCAAAGTTCCGAACCGGACCTAGCTCACTTCGAAGGTATTGACCCAAGCTATTCCCCACTTAAATATTTTTCTGGGATCCGGGCCCGTCTGGCCACCACAGAGGTTCAAAGTTGCCCATTTACTAATTTTCCATATCAACCACACATTCGGTACTTTTCGGCATATCCCTACGGCAAAGTTCCGAACGGGACCTAGCTCATTTCAAAGGTATTGACCCAAGCTATTCCCCACTTAAATATTTTTCTGGGATCCGGGCCCGTCTGGCCACCACAGAGATTCAAAGTTGCCCATCTACGTATTTTTCATATATACCACACATTCGGTACTTTTCGGCATATCCCTACGGCAAAGTTCCGAACCGGACCTAGCTCACTTCGAAGGTATTGACCCAAGCTATTCCCCACTTAAATATTTTTCTGGGATCCGGGCCCGTCTGGCCACCACAGAGGTTCAAAGTTGCCCATTTACTAATTTTCCATATCAACCACACATTCGGTACTTTTCGGCATATCCCTACGGCAAAGTTCCGAACGGGACCTAGCTCATTTCAAAGGTATTGACCCAAGCTATTCCCCACTTAAATATTTTTCTGGGATCCGGGCCCGTCTGGCCACCACAGAGATTCAAAGTTGCCCATCTACGTATTTTTCATATATACCACACATTCGGTACTTTTCGGCATATCCCTACGGCAAAGTTCCGAACCGGACCTAGCTCACTTCGAAGGTATTGACCCAAGCTATTCCCCACTTAAATATTTTTCTGGGATCCGGGCCCGTCTGGCCACCACAGAGGTTCAAAGTTGCCCATTTACTAATTTTCCATATCAACCACACATTCGGTACTTTTCGGCATATCCCTACGGCAAAGTTCCGAACGGGACCTAGCTCATTTCAAAGGTATTGACCCAAGCTATTCCCCACTTAAATATTTTTCTGGGATCCGGGCCCGTCTGGCCACCACAGAGATTCAAAGTTGCCCATCTACGTATTTTTCATATATACCACACATTCGGTACTTTTCGGCATATCCCTACGGCAAAGTTCCGAACCGGACCTAGCTCACTTCGAAGGTATTGACCCAAGCTATTCCCCACTTAAATATTTTTCTGGGATCCGGGCCCGTCTGGCCACCACAGAGGTTCAAAGTTGCCCATTTACTAATTTTCCATATCAACCACACATTCGGTACTTTTCGGCATATCCCTACGGCAAAGTTCCGAACGGGACCTAGCTCATTTCAAAGGTATTGACCCAAGCTATTCCCCACTTAAATATTTTTCTGGGATCCGGGCCCGTCTGGCCACCACAGAGATTCAAAGTTGCCCATCTACGTATTTTTCATATATACCACACATTCGGTACTTTTCGGCATATCCCTACGGCAAAGTTCCGAACCGGACCTAGCTCACTTCGAAGGTATTGACCCAAGCTATTCCCCACTTAAATATTTTTCTGGGATCCGGGCCCGTCTGGCCACCACAGAGGTTCAAAGTTGCCCATTTACTAATTTTCCATATCAACCACACATTCGGTACTTTTCGGCATATCCCTACGGCAAAGTTCCGAACGGGACCTAGCTCATTTCAAAGGTATTGACCCAAGCTATTCCCCACTTAAATATTTTTCTGGGATCCGGGCCCGTCTGGCCACCACAGAGATTCAAAGTTGCCCATCTACGTATTTTTCATATATACCACACATTCGGTACTTTTCGGCATATCCCTACGGCAAAGTTCCGAACCGGACCTAGCTCACTTCGAAGGTATTGACCCAAGCTATTCCCCACTTAAATATTTTTCTGGGATCCGGGCCCGTCTGGCCACCACAGAGGTTCAAAGTTGCCCATTTACTAATTTTCCATATCAACCACACATTCGGTACTTTTCGGCATATCCCTACGGCAAAGTTCCGAACGGGACCTAGCTCATTTCAAAGGTATTGACCCAAGCTATTCCCCACTTAAATATTTTTCTGGGATCCGGGCCCGTCTGGCCACCACAGAGATTCAAAGTTGCCCATCTACGTATTTTTCATATATACCACACATTCGGTACTTTTCGGCATATCCCTACGGCAAAGTTCCGAACCGGACCTAGCTCACTTCGAAGGTATTGACCCAAGCTATTCCCCACTTAAATATTTTTCTGGGATCCGGGCCCGTCTGGCCACCACAGAGGTTCAAAGTTGCCCATTTACTAATTTTCCATATCAACCACACATTCGGTACTTTTCGGCATATCCCTACGGCAAAGTTCCGAACGGGACCTAGCTCATTTCAAAGGTATTGACCCAAGCTATTCCCCACTTAAATATTTTTCTGGGATCCGGGCCCGTCTGGCCACCACAGAGATTCAAAGTTGCCCATCTACGTATTTTTCATATATACCACACATTCGGTACTTTTCGGCATATCCCTACGGCAAAGTTCCGAACCGGACCTAGCTCACTTCGAAGGTATTGACCCAAGCTATTCCCCACTTAAATATTTTTCTGGGATCCGGGCCCGTCTGGCCACCACAGAGGTTCAAAGTTGCCCATTTACTAATTTTCCATATCAACCACACATTCGGTACTTTTCGGCATATCCCTACGGCAAAGTTCCGAACGGGACCTAGCTCATTTCAAAGGTATTGACCCAAGCTATTCCCCACTTAAATATTTTTCTGGGATCCGGGCCCGTCTGGCCACCACAGAGATTCAAAGTTGCCCATCTACGTATTTTTCATATATACCACACATTCGGTACTTTTCGGCATATCCCTACGGCAAAGTTCCGAACCGGACCTAGCTCACTTCGAAGGTATTGACCCAAGCTATTCCCCACTTAAATATTTTTCTGGGATCCGGGCCCGTCTGGCCACCACAGAGGTTCAAAGTTGCCCATTTACTAATTTTCCATATCAACCACACATTCGGTACTTTTCGGCATATCCCTACGGCAAAGTTCCGAACGGGACCTAGCTCATTTCAAAGGTATTGACCCAAGCTATTCCCCACTTAAATATTTTTCTGGGATCCGGGCCCGTCTGGCCACCACAGAGATTCAAAGTTGCCCATCTACGTATTTTTCATATATACCACACATTCGGTACTTTTCGGCATATCCCTACGGCAAAGTTCCGAACCGGACCTAGCTCACTTCGAAGGTATTGACCCAAGCTATTCCCCACTTAAATATTTTTCTGGGATCCGGGCCCGTCTGGCCACCACAGAGGTTCAAAGTTGCCCATTTACTAATTTTCCATATCAACCACACATTCGGTACTTTTCGGCATATCCCTACGGCAAAGTTCCGAACGGGACCTAGCTCATTTCAAAGGTATTGACCCAAGCTATTCCCCACTTAAATATTTTTCTGGGATCCGGGCCCGTCTGGCCACCACAGAGATTCAAAGTTGCCCATCTACGTATTTTTCATATATACCACACATTCGGTACTTTTCGGCATATCCCTACGGCAAAGTTCCGAACCGGACCTAGCTCACTTCGAAGGTATTGACCCAAGCTATTCCCCACTTAAATATTTTTCTGGGATCCGGGCCCGTCTGGCCACCACAGAGGTTCAAAGTTGCCCATTTACTAATTTTCCATATCAACCACACATTCGGTACTTTTCGGCATATCCCTACGGCAAAGTTCCGAACGGGACCTAGCTCATTTCAAAGGTATTGACCCAAGCTATTCCCCACTTAAATATTTTTCTGGGATCCGGGCCCGTCTGGCCACCACAGAGATTCAAAGTTGCCCATCTACGTATTTTTCATATATACCACACATTCGGTACTTTTCGGCATATCCCTACGGCAAAGTTCCGAACCGGACCTAGCTCACTTCGAAGGTATTGACCCAAGCTATTCCCCACTTAAATATTTTTCTGGGATCCGGGCCCGTCTGGCCACCACAGAGGTTCAAAGTTGCCCATTTACTAATTTTCCATATCAACCACACATTCGGTACTTTTCGGCATATCCCTACGGCAAAGTTCCGAACGGGACCTAGCTCATTTCAAAGGTATTGACCCAAGCTATTCCCCACTTAAATATTTTTCTGGGATCCGGGCCCGTCTGGCCACCACAGAGATTCAAAGTTGCCCATCTACGTATTTTTCATATATACCACACATTCGGTACTTTTCGGCATATCCCTACGGCAAAGTTCCGAACCGGACCTAGCTCACTTCGAAGGTATTGACCCAAGCTATTCCCCACTTAAATATTTTTCTGGGATCCGGGCCCGTCTGGCCACCACAGAGGTTCAAAGTTGCCCATTTACTAATTTTCCATATCAACCACACATTCGGTACTTTTCGGCATATCCCTACGGCAAAGTTCCGAACGGGACCTAGCTCATTTCAAAGGTATTGACCCAAGCTATTCCCCACTTAAATATTTTTCTGGGATCCGGGCCCGTCTGGCCACCACAGAGATTCAAAGTTGCCCATCTACGTATTTTTCATATATACCACACATTCGGTACTTTTCGGCATATCCCTACGGCAAAGTTCCGAACCGGACCTAGCTCACTTCGAAGGTATTGACCCAAGCTATTCCCCACTTAAATATTTTTCTGGGATCCGGGCCCGTCTGGCCACCACAGAGGTTCAAAGTTGCCCATTTACTAATTTTCCATATCAACCACACATTCGGTACTTTTCGGCATATCCCTACGGCAAAGTTCCGAACGGGACCTAGCTCATTTCAAAGGTATTGACCCAAGCTATTCCCCACTTAAATATTTTTCTGGGATCCGGGCCCGTCTGGCCACCACAGAGATTCAAAGTTGCCCATCTACGTATTTTTCATATATACCACACATTCGGTACTTTTCGGCATATCCCTACGGCAAAGTTCCGAACCGGACCTAGCTCACTTCGAAGGTATTGACCCAAGCTATTCCCCACTTAAATATTTTTCTGGGATCCGGGCCCGTCTGGCCACCACAGAGGTTCAAAGTTGCCCATTTACTAATTTTCCATATCAACCACACATTCGGTTCTTTTCGGCATATCCCTACGGCAAAGTTCCGAACGGGACCTAGCTCATTTCAAAGGTATTGACCCAAGCTATTCCCCACTTAAATATTTTTCTGGGATCCGGGCCCGTCTGGCCACCACAGAGATTCAAAGTTGCCCATCTACGTATTTTTCATATATACCACACATTCGGTACTTTTCGGCATATCCCTACGGCAAAGTTCCGAACCGGACCTAGCTCACTTCGAAGGTATTGACCCAAGCTATTCCCCACTTAAATATTTTTCTGGGATCCGGGCCCGTCTGGCCACCACAGAGGTTCAAAGTTGCCCATTTACTAATTTTCCATATCAACCACACATTCGGTACTTTTCGGCATATCCCTACGGCAAAGTTCCGAACGGGACCTAGCTCATTTCAAAGGTATTGACCCAAGCTATTCCCCACTTAAATATTTTTCTGGGATCCGGGCCCGTCTGGCCACCACAGAGATTCAAAGTTGCCCATCTACGTATTTTTCATATATACCACACATTCGGTACTTTTCGGCATATCCCTACGGCAAAGTTCCGAACCGGACCTAGCTCACTTCGAAGGTATTGACCCAAGCTATTCCCCACTTAAATATTTTTCTGGGATCCGGGCCCGTCTGGCCACCACAGAGGTTCAAAGTTGCCCATTTACTAATTTTCCATATCAACCACACATTCGGTACTTTTCGGCATATCCCTACGGCAAAGTTCCGAACGGGACCTAGCTCATTTCAAAGGTATTGACCCAAGCTATTCCCCACTTAAATATTTTTCTGGGATCCGGGCCCGTCTGGCCACCACAGAGATTCAAAGTTGCCCATCTACGTATTTTTCATATATACCACACATTCGGTACTTTTCGGCATATCCCTACGGCAAAGTTCCGAACCGGACCTAGCTCACTTCGAAGGTATTGACCCAAGCTATTCCCCACTTAAATATTTTTCTGGGATCCGGGCCCGTCTGGCCACCACAGAGGTTCAAAGTTGCCCATTTACTAATTTTCCATATCAACCACACATTCGGTACTTTTCGGCATATCCCTACGGCAAAGTTCCGAACGGGACCTAGCTCATTTCAAAGGTATTGACCCAAGCTATTCCCCACTTAAATATTTTTCTGGGATCCGGGCCCGTCTGGCCACCACAGAGATTCAAAGTTGCCCATCTACGTATTTTTCATATATACCACACATTCGGTACTTTTCGGCATATCCCTACGGCAAAGTTCCGAACCGGACCTAGCTCACTTCGAAGGTATTGACCCAAGCTATTCCCCACTTAAATATTTTTCTGGGATCCGGGCCCGTCTGGCCACCACAGAGGTTCAAAGTTGCCCATTTACTAATTTTCCATATCAACCACACATTCGGTACTTTTCGGCATATCCCTACGGCAAAGTTCCGAACGGGACCTAGCTCATTTCAAAGGTATTGACCCAAGCTATTCCCCACTTAAATATTTTTCTGGGATCCGGGCCCGTCTGGCCACCACAGAGATTCAAAGTTGCCCATCTACGTATTTTTCATATATACCACACATTCGGTACTTTTCGGCATATCCCTACGGCAAAGTTCCGAACCGGACCTAGCTCACTTCGAAGGTATTGACCCAAGCTATTCCCCACTTAAATATTTTTCTGGGATCCGGGCCCGTCTGGCCACCACAGAGGTTCAAAGTTGCCCATTTACTAATTTTCCATATCAACCACACATTCGGTACTTTTCGGCATATCCCTACGGCAAAGTTCCGAACGGGACCTAGCTCATTTCAAAGGTATTGACCCAAGCTATTCCCCACTTAAATATTTTTCTGGGATCCGGGCCCGTCTGGCCACCACAGAGATTCAAAGTTGCCCATCTACGTATTTTTCATATATACCACACATTCGGTACTTTTCGGCATATCCCTACGGCAAAGTTCCGAACCGGACCTAGCTCACTTCGAAGGTATTGACCCAAGCTATTCCCCACTTAAATATTTTTCTGGGATCCGGGCCCGTCTGGCCACCACAGAGGTTCAAAGTTGCCCATTTACTAATTTTCCATATCAACCACACATTCGGTACTTTTCGGCATATCCCTACGGCAAAGTTCCGAACGGGACCTAGCTCATTTCAAAGGTATTGACCCAAGCTATTCCCCACTTAAATATTTTTCTGGGATCCGGGCCCGTCTGGCCACCACAGAGATTCAAAGTTGCCCATCTACGTATTTTTCATATATACCACACATTCGGTACTTTTCGGCATATCCCTACGGCAAAGTTCCGAACCGGACCTAGCTCACTTCGAAGGTATTGACCCAAGCTATTCCCCACTTAAATATTTTTCTGGGATCCGGGCCCGTCTGGCCACCACAGAGGTTCAAAGTTGCCCATTTACTAATTTTCCATATCAACCACACATTCGGTACTTTTCGGCATATCCCTACGGCAAAGTTCCGAACGGGACCTAGCTCATTTCAAAGGTATTGACCCAAGCTATTCCCCACTTAAATATTTTTCTGGGATCCGGGCCCGTCTGGCCACCACAGAGATTCAAAGTTGCCCATCTACGTATTTTTCATATATACCACACATTCGGTACTTTTCGGCATATCCCTACGGCAAAGTTCCGAACCGGACCTAGCTCACTTCGAAGGTATTGACCCAAGCTATTCCCCACTTAAATATTTTTCTGGGATCCGGGCCCGTCTGGCCACCACAGAGGTTCAAAGTTGCCCATTTACTAATTTTCCATATCAACCACACATTCGGTACTTTTCGGCATATCCCTACGGCAAAGTTCCGAACGGGACCTAGCTCATTTCAAAGGTATTGACCCAAGCTATTCCCCACTTAAATATTTTTCTGGGATCCGGGCCCGTCTGGCCACCACAGAGATTCAAAGTTGCCCATCTACGTATTTTTCATATATACCACACATTCGGTACTTTTCGGCATATCCCTACGGCAAAGTTCCGAACCGGACCTAGCTCACTTCGAAGGTATTGACCCAAGCTATTCCCCACTTAAATATTTTTCTGGGATCCGGGCCCGTCTGGCCACCACAGAGGTTCAAAGTTGCCCATTTACTAATTTTCCATATCAACCACACATTCGGTACTTTTCGGCATATCCCTACGGCAAAGTTCCGAACGGGACCTAGCTCATTTCAAAGGTATTGACCCAAGCTATTCCCCACTTAAATATTTTTCTGGGATCCGGGCCCGTCTGGCCACCACAGAGATTCAAAGTTGCCCATCTACGTATTTTTCATATATACCACACATTCGGTACTTTTCGGCATATCCCTACGGCAAAGTTCCGAACCGGACCTAGCTCACTTCGAAGGTATTGACCCAAGCTATTCCCCACTTAAATATTTTTCTGGGATCCGGGCCCGTCTGGCCACCACAGAGGTTCAAAGTTGCCCATTTACTAATTTTCCATATCAACCACACATTCGGTACTTTTCGGCATATCCCTACGGCAAAGTTCCGAACGGGACCTAGCTCATTTCAAAGGTATTGACCCAAGCTATTCCCCACTTAAATATTTTTCTGGGATCCGGGCCCGTCTGGCCACCACAGAGATTCAAAGTTGCCCATCTACGTATTTTTCATATATACCACACATTCGGTACTTTTCGGCATATCCCTACGGCAAAGTTCCGAACCGGACCTAGCTCACTTCGAAGGTATTGACCCAAGCTATTCCCCACTTAAATATTTTTCTGGGATCCGGGCCCGTCTGGCCACCACAGAGGTTCAAAGTTGCCCATTTACTAATTTTCCATATCAACCACACATTCGGTACTTTTCGGCATATCCCTACGGCAAAGTTCCGAACGGGACCTAGCTCATTTCAAAGGTATTGACCCAAGCTATTCCCCACTTAAATATTTTTCTGGGATCCGGGCCCGTCTGGCCACCACAGAGATTCAAAGTTGCCCATCTACGTATTTTTCATATATACCACACATTCGGTACTTTTCGGCATATCCCTACGGCAAAGTTCCGAACCGGACCTAGCTCACTTCGAAGGTATTGACCCAAGCTATTCCCCACTTAAATATTTTTCTGGGATCCGGGCCCGTCTGGCCACCACAGAGGTTCAAAGTTGCCCATTTACTAATTTTCCATATCAACCACACATTCGGTACTTTTCGGCATATCCCTACGGCAAAGTTCCGAACGGGACCTAGCTCATTTCAAAGGTATTGACCCAAGCTATTCCCCACTTAAATATTTTTCTGGGATCCGGGCCCGTCTGGCCACCACAGAGATTCAAAGTTGCCCATCTACGTATTTTTCATATATACCACACATTCGGTACTTTTCGGCATATCCCTACGGCAAAGTTCCGAACCGGACCTAGCTCACTTCGAAGGTATTGACCCAAGCTATTCCCCACTTAAATATTTTTCTGGGATCCGGGCCCGTCTGGCCACCACAGAGGTTCAAAGTTGCCCATTTACTAATTTTCCATATCAACCACACATTCGGTACTTTTCGGCATATCCCTACGGCAAAGTTCCGAACGGGACCTAGCTCATTTCAAAGGTATTGACCCAAGCTATTCCCCACTTAAATATTTTTCTGGGATCCGGGCCCGTCTGGCCACCACAGAGATTCAAAGTTGCCCATCTACGTATTTTTCATATATACCACACATTCGGTACTTTTCGGCATATCCCTACGGCAAAGTTCCGAACCGGACCTAGCTCACTTCGAAGGTATTGACCCAAGCTATTCCCCACTTAAATATTTTTCTGGGATCCGGGCCCGTCTGGCCACCACAGAGGTTCAAAGTTGCCCATTTACTAATTTTCCATATCAACCACACATTCGGTACTTTTCGGCATATCCCTACGGCAAAGTTCCGAACGGGACCTAGCTCATTTCAAAGGTATTGACCCAAGCTATTCCCCACTTAAATATTTTTCTGGGATCCGGGCCCGTCTGGCCACCACAGAGATTCAAAGTTGCCCATCTACGTATTTTTCATATATACCACACATTCGGTACTTTTCGGCATATCCCTACGGCAAAGTTCCGAACCGGACCTAGCTCACTTCGAAGGTATTGACCCAAGCTATTCCCCACTTAAATATTTTTCTGGGATCCGGGCCCGTCTGGCCACCACAGAGGTTCAAAGTTGCCCATTTACTAATTTTCCATATCAACCACACATTCGGTACTTTTCGGCATATCCCTACGGCAAAGTTCCGAACGGGACCTAGCTCATTTCAAAGGTATTGACCCAAGCTATTCCCCACTTAAATATTTTTCTGGGATCCGGGCCCGTCTGGCCACCACAGAGATTCAAAGTTGCCCATCTACGTATTTTTCATATATACCACACATTCGGTACTTTTCGGCATATCCCTACGGCAAAGTTCCGAACCGGACCTAGCTCACTTCGAAGGTATTGACCCAAGCTATTCCCCACTTAAATATTTTTCTGGGATCCGGGCCCGTCTGGCCACCACAGAGGTTCAAAGTTGCCCATTTACTAATTTTCCATATCAACCACACATTCGGTACTTTTCGGCATATCCCTACGGCAAAGTTCCGAACGGGACCTAGCTCATTTCAAAGGTATTGACCCAAGCTATTCCCCACTTAAATATTTTTCTGGGATCCGGGCCCGTCTGGCCACCACAGAGATTCAAAGTTGCCCATCTACGTATTTTTCATATATACCACACATTCGGTACTTTTCGGCATATCCCTACGGCAAAGTTCCGAACCGGACCTAGCTCACTTCGAAGGTATTGACCCAAGCTATTCCCCACTTAAATATTTTTCTGGGATCCGGGCCCGTCTGGCCACCACAGAGGTTCAAAGTTGCCCATTTACTAATTTTCCATATCAACCACACATTCGGTACTTTTCGGCATATCCCTACGGCAAAGTTCCGAACGGGACCTAGCTCATTTCAAAGGTATTGACCCAAGCTATTCCCCACTTAAATATTTTTCTGGGATCCGGGCCCGTCTGGCCACCACAGAGATTCAAAGTTGCCCATCTACGTATTTTTCATATATACCACACATTCGGTACTTTTCGGCATATCCCTACGGCAAAGTTCCGAACCGGACCTAGCTCACTTCGAAGGTATTGACCCAAGCTATTCCCCACTTAAATATTTTTCTGGGATCCGGGCCCGTCTGGCCACCACAGAGGTTCAAAGTTGCCCATTTACTAATTTTCCATATCAACCACACATTCGGTACTTTTCGGCATATCCCTACGGCAAAGTTCCGAACGGGACCTAGCTCATTTCAAAGGTATTGACCCAAGCTATTCCCCACTTAAATATTTTTCTGGGATCCGGGCCCGTCTGGCCACCACAGAGATTCAAAGTTGCCCATCTACGTATTTTTCATATATACCACACATTCGGTACTTTTCGGCATATCCCTACGGCAAAGTTCCGAACCGGACCTAGCTCACTTCGAAGGTATTGACCCAAGCTATTCCCCACTTAAATATTTTTCTGGGATCCGGGCCCGTCTGGCCACCACAGAGGTTCAAAGTTGCCCATTTACTAATTTTCCATATCAACCACACATTCGGTACTTTTCGGCATATCCCTACGGCAAAGTTCCGAACGGGACCTAGCTCATTTCAAAGGTATTGACCCAAGCTATTCCCCACTTAAATATTTTTCTGGGATCCGGGCCCGTCTGGCCACCACAGAGATTCAAAGTTGCCCATCTACGTATTTTTCATATATACCACACATTCGGTACTTTTCGGCATATCCCTACGGCAAAGTTCCGAACCGGACCTAGCTCACTTCGAAGGTATTGACCCAAGCTATTCCCCACTTAAATATTTTTCTGGGATCCGGGCCCGTCTGGCCACCACAGAGGTTCAAAGTTGCCCATTTACTAATTTTCCATATCAACCACACATTCGGTACTTTTCGGCATATCCCTACGGCAAAGTTCCGAACGGGACCTAGCTCATTTCAAAGGTATTGACCCAAGCTATTCCCCACTTAAATATTTTTCTGGGATCCGGGCCCGTCTGGCCACCACAGAGATTCAAAGTTGCCCATCTACGTATTTTTCATATATACCACACATTCGGTACTTTTCGGCATATCCCTACGGCAAAGTTCCGAACCGGACCTAGCTCACTTCGAAGGTATTGACCCAAGCTATTCCCCACTTAAATATTTTTCTGGGATCCGGGCCCGTCTGGCCACCACAGAGGTTCAAAGTTGCCCATTTACTAATTTTCCATATCAACCACACATTCGGTACTTTTCGGCATATCCCTACGGCAAAGTTCCGAACGGGACCTAGCTCATTTCAAAGGTATTGACCCAAGCTATTCCCCACTTAAATATTTTTCTGGGATCCGGGCCCGTCTGGCCACCACAGAGATTCAAAGTTGCCCATCTACGTATTTTTCATATATACCACACATTCGGTACTTTTCGGCATATCCCTACGGCAAAGTTCCGAACCGGACCTAGCTCACTTCGAAGGTATTGACCCAAGCTATTCCCCACTTAAATATTTTTCTGGGATCCGGGCCCGTCTGGCCACCACAGAGGTTCAAAGTTGCCCATTTACTAATTTTCCATATCAACCACACATTCGGTACTTTTCGGCATATCCCTACGGCAAAGTTCCGAACGGGACCTAGCTCATTTCAAAGGTATTGACCCAAGCTATTCCCCACTTAAATATTTTTCTGGGATCCGGGCCCGTCTGGCCACCACAGAGATTCAAAGTTGCCCATCTACGTATTTTTCATATATACCACACATTCGGTACTTTTCGGCATATCCCTACGGCAAAGTTCCGAACCGGACCTAGCTCACTTCGAAGGTATTGACCCAAGCTATTCCCCACTTAAATATTTTTCTGGGATCCGGGCCCGTCTGGCCACCACAGAGGTTCAAAGTTGCCCATTTACTAATTTTCCATATCAACCACACATTCGGTACTTTTCGGCATATCCCTACGGCAAAGTTCCGAACGGGACCTAGCTCATTTCAAAGGTATTGACCCAAGCTATTCCCCACTTAAATATTTTTCTGGGATCCGGGCCCGTCTGGCCACCACAGAGATTCAAAGTTGCCCATCTACGTATTTTTCATATATACCACACATTCGGTACTTTTCGGCATATCCCTACGGCAAAGTTCCGAACCGGACCTAGCTCACTTCGAAGGTATTGACCCAAGCTATTCCCCACTTAAATATTTTTCTGGGATCCGGGCCCGTCTGGCCACCACAGAGGTTCAAAGTTGCCCATTTACTAATTTTCCATATCAACCACACATTCGGTACTTTTCGGCATATCCCTACGGCAAAGTTCCGAACGGGACCTAGCTCATTTCAAAGGTATTGACCCAAGCTATTCCCCACTTAAATATTTTTCTGGGATCCGGGCCCGTCTGGCCACCACAGAGATTCAAAGTTGCCCATCTACGTATTTTTCATATATACCACACATTCGGTACTTTTCGGCATATCCCTACGGCAAAGTTCCGAACCGGACCTAGCTCACTTCGAAGGTATTGACCCAAGCTATTCCCCACTTAAATATTTTTCTGGGATCCGGGCCCGTCTGGCCACCACAGAGGTTCAAAGTTGCCCATTTACTAATTTTCCATATCAACCACACATTCGGTACTTTTCGGCATATCCCTACGGCAAAGTTCCGAACGGGACCTAGCTCATTTCAAAGGTATTGACCCAAGCTATTCCCCACTTAAATATTTTTCTGGGATCCGGGCCCGTCTGGCCACCACAGAGATTCAAAGTTGCCCATCTACGTATTTTTCATATATACCACACATTCGGTACTTTTCGGCATATCCCTACGGCAAAGTTCCGAACCGGACCTAGCTCACTTCGAAGGTATTGACCCAAGCTATTCCCCACTTAAATATTTTTCTGGGATCCGGGCCCGTCTGGCCACCACAGAGGTTCAAAGTTGCCCATTTACTAATTTTCCATATCAACCACACATTCGGTACTTTTCGGCATATCCCTACGGCAAAGTTCCGAACGGGACCTAGCTCATTTCAAAGGTATTGACCCAAGCTATTCCCCACTTAAATATTTTTCTGGGATCCGGGCCCGTCTGGCCACCACAGAGATTCAAAGTTGCCCATCTACGTATTTTTCATATATACCACACATTCGGTACTTTTCGGCATATCCCTACGGCAAAGTTCCGAACCGGACCTAGCTCACTTCGAAGGTATTGACCCAAGCTATTCCCCACTTAAATATTTTTCTGGGATCCGGGCCCGTCTGGCCACCACAGAGGTTCAAAGTTGCCCATTTACTAATTTTCCATATCAACCACACATTCGGTACTTTTCGGCATATCCCTACGGCAAAGTTCCGAACGGGACCTAGCTCATTTCAAAGGTATTGACCCAAGCTATTCCCCACTTAAATATTTTTCTGGGATCCGGGCCCGTCTGGCCACCACAGAGATTCAAAGTTGCCCATCTACGTATTTTTCATATATACCACACATTCGGTACTTTTCGGCATATCCCTACGGCAAAGTTCCGAACCGGACCTAGCTCACTTCGAAGGTATTGACCCAAGCTATTCCCCACTTAAATATTTTTCTGGGATCCGGGCCCGTCTGGCCACCACAGAGGTTCAAAGTTGCCCATTTACTAATTTTCCATATCAACCACACATTCGGTACTTTTCGGCATATCCCTACGGCAAAGTTCCGAACGGGACCTAGCTCATTTCAAAGGTATTGACCCAAGCTATTCCCCACTTAAATATTTTTCTGGGATCCGGGCCCGTCTGGCCACCACAGAGATTCAAAGTTGCCCATCTACGTATTTTTCATATATACCACACATTCGGTACTTTTCGGCATATCCCTACGGCAAAGTTCCGAACCGGACCTAGCTCACTTCGAAGGTATTGACCCAAGCTATTCCCCACTTAAATATTTTTCTGGGATCCGGGCCCGTCTGGCCACCACAGAGGTTCAAAGTTGCCCATTTACTAATTTTCCATATCAACCACACATTCGGTACTTTTCGGCATATCCCTACGGCAAAGTTCCGAACGGGACCTAGCTCATTTCAAAGGTATTGACCCAAGCTATTCCCCACTTAAATATTTTTCTGGGATCCGGGCCCGTCTGGCCACCACAGAGATTCAAAGTTGCCCATCTACGTATTTTTCATATATACCACACATTCGGTACTTTTCGGCATATCCCTACGGCAAAGTTCCGAACCGGACCTAGCTCACTTCGAAGGTATTGACCCAAGCTATTCCCCACTTAAATATTTTTCTGGGATCCGGGCCCGTCTGGCCACCACAGAGGTTCAAAGTTGCCCATTTACTAATTTTCCATATCAACCACACATTCGGTACTTTTCGGCATATCCCTACGGCAAAGTTCCGAACGGGACCTAGCTCATTTCAAAGGTATTGACCCAAGCTATTCCCCACTTAAATATTTTTCTGGGATCCGGGCCCGTCTGGCCACCACAGAGATTCAAAGTTGCCCATCTACGTATTTTTCATATATACCACACATTCGGTACTTTTCGGCATATCCCTACGGCAAAGTTCCGAACCGGACCTAGCTCACTTCGAAGGTATTGACCCAAGCTATTCCCCACTTAAATATTTTTCTGGGATCCGGGCCCGTCTGGCCACCACAGAGGTTCAAAGTTGCCCATTTACTAATTTTCCATATCAACCACACATTCGGTACTTTTCGGCATATCCCTACGGCAAAGTTCCGAACGGGACCTAGCTCATTTCAAAGGTATTGACCCAAGCTATTCCCCACTTAAATATTTTTCTGGGATCCGGGCCCGTCTGGCCACCACAGAGATTCAAAGTTGCCCATCTACGTATTTTTCATATATACCACACATTCGGTACTTTTCGGCATATCCCTACGGCAAAGTTCCGAACCGGACCTAGCTCACTTCGAAGGTATTGACCCAAGCTATTCCCCACTTAAATATTTTTCTGGGATCCGGGCCCGTCTGGCCACCACAGAGGTTCAAAGTTGCCCATTTACTAATTTTCCATATCAACCACACATTCGGTACTTTTCGGCATATCCCTACGGCAAAGTTCCGAACGGGACCTAGCTCATTTCAAAGGTATTGACCCAAGCTATTCCCCACTTAAATATTTTTCTGGGATCCGGGCCCGTCTGG
>NW_026963424.1:0-91214 GCF_036588685.1 Mytilus trossulus
TCTTTACCATTCAGTGATAACAAGCAGTTTTGTTTACATCTTAATATTTTATGATGTATTTAAATGAGTAGTTATTGTTGCAAACTCCATTAGAAATTTTAATTGAGATTAGTTTTGGAATAAGGGAAAGGGGGATGTGATTAAAAAAATTAGGTTCCATTTTCTCATTTGAAATTTCATAAATAAAAAGAAAATTTCTTCAAACATTTTTTGAGAGGATTAATATTCAACAGCATAGTGAATTGCTGTAAGAGAAAACAAAAATTTTAAGTTCATTAGAACACATTCATTCTGTGTCAGAAACCTATGCTGTGTCAACTATTTAATCACAATCCAAATTTAGAGCTGAATCCAGCTTGAATGTTGTGTCCATACTTGCCCCAACCGTTCAGGGTTCAACCTCTGCGGTCGTATAAAGCTACGCCCTGTGGAGCATCTGGTTCTAGTTTCCAGACAATAACTTGTGTTCAGGTGTATAGATCTCTATGAAATTGTACTGCAAGGTACCATACCACAAAGGGAAGGCTGGTATTGAGTTTGGGGGTGATGAATCATAAGGGGGTTCACAAAATTAGGGGGGGGGGATTTTTTTTCCCTTTTTTCTTCTTTAAAATTTTCCATTTTAAATTGGTTATTTATGATTTATATATAAAAGCAAATGATAATGATATGGTTTGAATAGGTAAATTAAAAATTTTTTTAGTTCTTAGAGCACATTCATTCTGTGTCAGAAACCTATGCTATGTCAAATATTTAATCACAATCCAAATTCAGTGCTGTATCAAGCTTGAATGTTGTGTCCATACTTGCCCCAACTGTTCAGGGTTCGACCTCTGCGGTCGTATCAAGCTGCACCCAGCGGAGCATTTTATTGTAGTCTTTTACAAAAATCTCCTCTGAAATTACTGTGCCAAATTAAACCAAACTTGGCCTAAATTATGCTTAGGGTATCTTCTTTAAAAAATGTATCCGATGACCACACCCATTGACCAAGATGGCTGCCATGGCTAGAAATAGAACCTTGTGGTCAAATGCAGATTTTGGCTTATATATCTGAAACTAAAGCATTTAGAGCAAATCTGAGAAGGAGTAAAATTGTTTATCAGGTACAAATCTTTCTGCCCTGAAATTTTCAAATGCATCAGACAACCTGTTGTTGGGTTGCTGCCCCTGAATTGTTAATTTTAAGGAAATTTTGCAGTTTTTTTATGCCCGTTTACGGGTCGTATTATGGTATACCGTTGACCGTCTGTCCGTCCGTCCTTCGTCAACATGTCGGACATTAACTCAAAAAAGCTTTAACCAATATGCATGAAACTTTGGTGAATTGTTTATATCTATTGACGTGAGCTCCCTTTCATTTTTTATAAATTTCAGAATTACCGTTTCCAAGTTTTGGGGTTTTATTCATATAACCAATTCCAAGTTCTTTGGCTACATTTATTCAGAAACCTATAATATGTCAAATATTTAATTACAATCCAAATTCAGACCTGTATCAAGCTTGAATATTGTGTCCATTTTTGCCCCAACTGTTCAGGGTTGGACCTCTGGGGGCGTATCCAGCTGCGCTCAGCGAAGCAGTTTATTGGTTATAACCTTGAATATTATAATAGAAAGAGATAAACTGTAAACAGCAAAGTAAGCTCTACAAATAAGTCACCATGATCAAAATTGTCAATTGACCACTTCAGGAGTTAATCTTCTACAAAAATTTTCTGCTCTGAAACTACTGGGCCAAGCTCATTATAGATAGAGATAACTGTAAGCAAGAATGTTCAGTAAAGTAAGTTCTACAAACAAGTCACTGACACAAAAACAGAGAGTTTTGTCATGAATTCTATTCTTGTCTTAAATAATGTAGAGTGTCCTTTGTTTAATATGCACTGCAACACATTGACCAAGGTGAGCAACACCGGCTCTTAAGAGCCTCTAGTTATTATTGCGATATTAAACCAGTCAAATTATTTGTATAAAGAAACCTTGCAATAATTTCTGAATGTACAGTAGTTATTAATTATGAATTAGTGGGTCCTATATGGTTTTCCTTGTTCTTAGGTTAAAGTTTCAACCAATGATTCATTAGTTGATCAAAAGATTCATGTTACTAGACAAAAACCAGAGGCTATTGATAAGGAGACACTTCAAACTATGGATCCATCAAAGATAAGAGGATTTAGCCAACATGTTGGACAGCTGATCATTGGACTAGGCAATTCTTGCTTCAAAAAAGAATGTCTTGGCCTTTTGCTCCATGAGACAAAGGTAATGTTAATATATAGCTAATTGATTAAAATGTTTCGATCAACTCTTAAATGATTAACACTTTCAGTCCAGTAAAATTAATGATCCCTTTTGATAGATAAATGATATTTTCTATAAAATTGCATTACTATCAGTACAAATCAGTTTAGTTATTTGGATGCCCTGTCCCGATGTCATGGTCTAGCGACTTTGTATTAATTGTCAATGCTGCTGTCCCTCAAATTGTCTTTTTCAGAATTTTCTGCTGACAGCAAGACATTTCTCTGTGTCAGCAGTTAATTATACCCCACACAACAAATAAGGACTTACTATGTAGATGTGCATATCGACAGGAAATTACGATTTTTTTTTGTAGGAGTTATGCCCCTTTAACTTAGAATTTTGGCCAAAATATACTACTGCAACAGTTTGTCATCCCAACTTCTCTGAAACCACACAACAGAATTTCATGAAACTTTGTAGATAATAAGGACTTACTATGTACATGTGCATATCGACAGGAAATTACGAATTTTTTTTTGTAGGAGTTATGCCCCTTTTACTTAGAATTTTGGCCAAAATATACTACTGCAACAGTTTGTCATCCCAACTTCTCTGAAACCACACAACAGAATTTCATGAAACTTTGTAGATAATAAGGACTTACTATGTAGATGTGCATATCGACAGGAAATTACGATTTTTTTTTTTGTAGAAGTTATGCCCCTTTAACTTAAAATTTTGGCCAAAATATACTACTGCAACAGTTTGTCATCCCAACTTCTCTGAAACCACACATCAGAATTTCATGAAACTTTGTAGATAATAAGGACTTACTATGTAGATGTGCATATCGACAGGAAATTACGATTTTTTTTTTGTAGGAGTTATGCCCCTGTAACTTAGAACTTTGGCCAAAATATACTACTGCAACAGTTTGTCATCCAAACTTCTCTGAAACCACACAACAGAATTTCATGAAACTTTGTAGATAATAAGGACTTACTATGTAGATGTGCATATCGGCAGGAAATTACGATTCAATTTTTATTGTAGGAGTAATGCCCCTTTAACTTAGAATTTTGGCCAAAATATACTACTGCAACAGTTTGTCATCGCAACTCCTCTGAAACCACACAACAGAATTTCATGAAACTTTGTAGATAATAAGGACATACTATGTAGATGTGCATATCGACAAGAAATTACGATTCAATTTTTTTCTAGAAGTTATGCCCCTTTTACCTAGAATTTTGGCCAAAATATACTACTGCAACAGTTTGTCATTGCAACTTCTCTGAAACCACACAACAAAATTTCATGACACTTTGTAGATAATAAGGACATACTATGTAGATGAACTTATTGCAGGAAATTACGATTCAATTTTTTTTCTAGGAGTTATGCCCCTTAGAACTTAGAATTTTGGCCCAATTATACTACTGCAACAGTTGAAACTTTGTAGTTTATGAGGACATAATATGTTAATTGTGCATATCCACAAGAAAATTTTTATCAGTTGACTTTTGTAGAGTTATGAGTCTTTGAACTTAGGAATCTGGTGAGATTTTGTTTGTCAAGTGACAATGTGGGGGTGTGGGGTATGTGAGGTTCTTTAATTTTTTTATTAAAATTATTTTTAGGGTTTCCCCTTAGCAAATCATGGACTTTGCAAGGGGAAGGGTTTATCATTTTGTGGAGCAAGATCACTGGGTACTTCTACTTTTTTTCCAGTGTGCTATATTCACAAATATCAGTTTAAAGTGTCTTTTATACCATCTCTTGGGCAGGTAACAAGTAACTTTCTAGTGGTATACTAATTAAGTATAACTGATTTTTCTTTTCAGATACTGATAACATGCCTGTCTACATCACCCAGGTATTGTACATATATCAAAGATAAATTAGGTCCAGAAGACAAAGCTACTCTGCATTTTATTGGACCTTATGATATATTAAAGGCAAGGGAGAGGAGCCAGCTGATAAAAGCTTTTCTACGTTTAGGAAACCGACAAAGATTAGGAATACCAAAAGTATAATCTGCCTTTTGTGTTACTAGAATCTGCTCACCCTATCAAAGCTAAAGTGAATACCAAAGTTGATTCATAGTAATGAATATAGAGGTGTAATACCACCAAATCATGGTACGTCACATCTGGTTGCATACGAAAGTAGGTCTTAAAAAATATTCCCTTGAATTTGACCGTTGTAGGTAATTAATCCTACATTTTATTGCAGTAAAACTATTTCTGTGTCATAAACATATGTCTTGGGTATTTCAAAACACCATTATTTTTATTTGTGATTTCTATAGAAAATTTTGTAATCTTGAGGTTACATGGTTACTAAACCTTGTACACAGATAGAATAAGAGGAGAAATTTGATTGGTTAACTTCCAATGATTTTTATTTTCTTATATGCAATGAAATGTTATGTGAAACTTTTTCTATAGAACTGGACAGGATAAAACTTTACTCATGCCAAGTATTTCTTTATTTGAAACAAAGATAAATTCTGCACAATTTTTTGAAAAGTGCAAATTTAACAAAGACTAATAGGGGAAAATCAATGATGGTATTACACCTAGAGGTGGAATCTCTTAAAATACATTTATTTTTTAGTACAAAATCTTAGTGAAATTGTTGCCACAACATTTTGTAATTCAAGAACAAAGCAACAAAAAGTTTATTTATACAGCATCAGAGTTATTTTCAGAGCTAGATATAAAGATATGTATATATATTAACATTATTGTGACATAGGAAATGTACTAGAAAATGCAAGAATGGTGAAATTCATCTATTATCCATTACTTATCATCCCCTGTTTGACACATTGCAAGGGACATAGAAATACCCTGCATCCATCCAGTCTTGTAAGTGCTCTCCTGTGTACTATTCTTGCAAGATATTTATAGAATTTATATTGAAGGTCAGCAATGTCTAGAACAAGTTTGAAAAATCAGTGCAGATCAATTTTTATGCCCCCGCCATAGCGGAGGGGGTATTGCGATTAACCCTTGTCCGTCTGTACGTCCGTCCCAAAATTGGTTTCCCTTCTCTAACTTTAGTTTGCCTCCACCAAATGTTATGAAATTTATACACAATGCTTATTACCACAAAAACACAGATCAAGTTTGAATTTTGGTGGCGTCACTTTTACTGTTCTAAAGTTATGCCCTTCTACAAATGGAAAAATTGTTGACTTTTTGGTATCCCTTCTCTTACTTTAGTTTGCCTCAACCAAATGTTATGAATCTTATGTTGTGTTTTGTGTACTATTGTTTGTCTGTTTGTCTTTATCTTTTGTAGCCATGGCGTTGTCAGTTTATTTTTGATCTAGGAGTTTGAATGTCCCTCTGGTATCTTTCGCCCCTCTTATATGCACAATGCCAATTACCACAAAACACAGATCATGTTTCAATTTTTGGGGCGTCACTTTTACCGTTCTTGTATAAAAATTACCATCATGTAACATCTATCAGCCCAGCCCTGACATATAAAAGTATATTTACAGTAAACATCTTATTTATTTGTAAACCTGTTTTCTCTTAACCATACATACAGATTTTATTACTATTTGCCTTTTTAGTTCACCTGGCACGAGGTCCACTGTGAGCTTTTGACATCACTTATTGTCAACTGTCGTCTTCTGTTAAATTATACATAGATCATCTCCTCTGCAACTACTAAACCAAATTTAACCAAACATGGCAAAAATTATCAACGGGATATCTATTTTAAAAAGTGTGTCATCTCAACCTGCCTGCCGACAAACATGGTTCACATGGCTAAAAATATAAGAGCAATTTTTGTCTATTAACTTGAAAGCGCTATAGATAAAGAAAATTGGGCAGGAACAAATATTTCAGAATGATGAGATCTACATAATATCATTTGACATCAAAACTGTCAGATCACTTCTTATACGAGTTATTGCCCTTAATTGAGTTTAGTAAAAAGTTATGTTTGCCTATTATTTCGAATTATGATAGATAGACAGAAACTTTAAATAGCAAAAATGATCAACAAGACAAGAAAATTAATAAATAAGTCAACATTATTGAAATCCCCAGTCAACCCCTTATTGAAGTTGTTGCCCTTTAATGACGATGTTTCCCTTTTTTTCCAGGATTACCAATTTCTTGAAAACTATGATAAATAAAACTTTAAAATGCAAAAATTATTGGCAAGACAAGATCAACAAATAAGTCAATATTTTGCAGTTTTGTCTATTTCCTTGAAAACTATATAGATAGATAAAAAATTGTAATAGAAAAATGATCACCAGGACAACATCTACAGATAAGCCATAATGGCTGAAATCTTTAGTTGATTTGATTAAATTTTTTGAGTTATTTACCATTTAATGATAATTATTACTATTTTTTTTCTTTTTTGCCTTTTATCTTGAAAACTATAATAGATATATAGAAACTTTAAAAACAAAAAAATATTCAGCTGAATAGAATCTACAAATGTGTTAAAATGACTTAAATTGCAAGTTAACTAATAAAGTTATTCTCCTTTTATGATGATTTTTACTTAAAAGTGGCCATTCTGAAAGATGCAGGTGAGCAACACAGGCTCTTTAAGAGTTCTGTTTATTGACAAAAGCATTAAAAGACAGGTGTTAAATTTTAACTGAATGTATTCGACTTTGTTCTTATATCTATATTGTTATTCTTATTTGTGCATATGCAAAAATGATGGCAGTTATTTATACACATTAATAGATAACTTGTAAAAGAAATATGTGATATTTAAACAAAAAATAATCTACTTGATTGTGTTTTACTTTGAATATAAGTTTGCTTTCTATTATTATGGACAATAAAATCAATTCTTACTTTGTTTCTGTTTAAGATGATGAATTGTGCAGGAACATATATATAAATAGTAACAATATAATGCATTGAACTTTCTTGACCAGATTTTATTTTTACCTGAGCCACAACAAAACTTCAGACTCGCCTATAAAATGCTATATTTTTGAGTAACTACACATTCAAATAATTTATTTAATAAATAGTGTTTTTTTATTTTAATCAGTATATTACGGGTGAAATATTCTATATATTTACTAAATTTTTAAAGAGAGTTTTCAATTGCAAAAATTGTACTTGCTAAACATGTAATCAATTTGAATGATTAGTTGAAATCAAGTACAAATACTTTATTTATATATAACTTATCTGAATTTGTAAATTGGTGTGAAATTTTATAGTTATTACTGTTTACTTTGAATCATTTACATTTATAAATATATATTTGTATATACACTTATAACATTCATAACATTATTGCAAAATTAATTTTAATCAATATAAAAATTTCATTTCATTTTTGTATACATTATTTAACGATCATAATTATGTGAACTATCTGATGTTGCTACATTTTGCATTTATTCATCTACATATATGTATGTCTCACCTTGTAACATCACTATCATATTTGAATCATTTATTGTTAAATGTTCATTCACTATTTGTATATATTAAATGAATATATGTGTATAATTTGTAGTTAATCATTATCTTAAAATAAATTTGTAAGTGGTGGTTATATGAGAAAATAAATTTGTAAGTGGTGGTTATATGAGGAGTGTTTTTGATTTACTACAAAATATACTCGTTTTGATGCTGAAATCTAGATACAGGTACACCAGTCTCCATTTTAGTTCTTTAAATTTTGGACTCAAAAAGAGATGTGACAAAGCACAATGAAAATTAGTTTTTTCTTCTATTTTGCAAATTAAGTTAAATGTTGAAGGTTTTTTGGCTAAAGATCTATGGGTTTTATTTCAATTCCTGAATACTTACATAATTATGTTACTTCGTGTGGAATTTTGTTTGACCACTGTCTAACATATCCCACTGTCCACATAGGGTAGTTGGTTTGTCTAGCTAACTCCTACAGTGTTCTAGCTAGAACATTTATATTATGTAGGGTGTTAGTACATATTCTAAAGGTGTGCACATTATCAGGATTTGCATGTTCCTTATATTTTCCACAAATGAAAGGATGTTGAACTTTCTCATTTTTAACTCACTTGGGGTGCACAGAAATGCTATGTTGAGGTATAAGTACATTTAGTGTTTGTACCAAAAATATCAGATGACTTATTAAAGTGTAACCCCATTAAAATGAAGATTGTTTGCTAGTTTCCATGTTTTTACCTGTATACTTAAAACTTATATTATATCGTAAGAAACTGCCATAGGAATTAATAATCAGCAAAACAAGATCTGTAGAACATTGTAGAAAATAAGGTCATAGTGATTGACCTTATATAACACAGGTCCCTGGTGTACATAACATAGGAGGCTGTAGTGCACCTTGTATAACACAGGTCCCTGTTGAATGTAACAGGAGGGTGTAGTGCACCTTATATAACACAGGTCCCAGGTAAATGTAACATAGGAGGATGTAGTACACCTTATATAACACAGGTCTCTGGTGAATGTAACATAGGAGGGTGTAGTACACCGTATATAACACAGGTCCCTGATGGATGTAACATAAGAGGATGTAGTGCACCGTATATAACACAGGACACTGTTGAATGTAACAGGAGGGTGTAGTGCGCCGTATATAACACAGGTCCTTGGTGAATGTAACATAGGCGGGTGTAGTGCACCGTATATAACACAGGACTCTGTTGAATGTAACAGGAGGGTGTAGTGCGCCGTATATAACACAGGTCCCTGGTGAATGTAACATAGGAGGGTGTAGTGCACTGTATATAACACAGGTCCCTGATGGATGTAACATAAGCGGATGTAGTGCACCGTATATAACACAGGTCCCTGGTGAATGTAACAAAGGAGGGTGAAGTGCATTTTATATAATACAGGTCTCTGATGGTTTTAACATAAGAGGATGTAGTGCATTTTATATAACACAGGTCCAAGGTGGATATAACATAGGAGTGTGAAGTGCATTTTATATAATACAGATCTATGGTGGTTGTAACATAGAAGGTAGTTGTACACCATATATAACACGGGCACCTTGTAAATGTAACATAGGAAAGTGTAGTACACCTAATATAACACAGGTCCCTGGTAAATGTAACATAGGAAGGTGTAGTACACCTCATATAACATGGGTACTTGGTAAATGTAACATAGGAAGGTGTAGTACATCATATATAACACAGGTCCCTGGTAAATGTAACATAGGAAGGTGTAGTACACCATATATAAAACAGGTCCTTTGTGAATGTAACGTTTGAGGGTGTAGTGCATCTTATATAACACAGATCTCTGGTAGATTTAACATATGATGGTGTAGTGCAATTTATAACACAGGTTCCTGGTGGATGTAACATATTACGGTTTAGTACACCTCATATAACACGGGTCCATGGTAAATGTAACATAGGAGGGTGTAGTACCTTGTATATAACAGGTCCCTGGTGAATGTAACATTTGAAGATGTACTGTACCTGATATAACACAGGTCCCTTGTCAATGTAACAAAGGAGGGTGTACGGTATGCCTTATATGATATAAGCCCCTGGTGAATGTAACATATGAGGATATAGTGCACCTTTTATTACAGGTCTCTGGTGAATGTAACATAGGAGTGTGTAGTGCACCTTATATAACACAAGTACCTGGTGTACATAACATAGGAGGATGTAGTACACCTTATATAACACAGGTCCCAGGCGAATGTAATATAGGAGGGTGTAGTACACCTTGTATAACACAGGTCTCTGGTGAATGTTACATAGGAGTGTGTAGTGCACCTTATATAACACAGGTCACTTGTGGATGTAACATAGGAGGATGTAGTACACCTTATATAACACAAGTTCCTGTGGAATGTAACATAGGAGGGTGTAGTACATGTACACCATATAAGGCACAGGTCCCTGTCGGTTGTAACAGGATGGTGAAGTACACCATATGTAACACGGGTCCCTTGTAAATGTAATATAGGAGGGTGTACGGTATGCCTTATATGATATAAGACCCTGGTGAATGTAACATATGAGGATATAGTGCACCTTTTACTACAGGTCTCTGGTGAATGTAACAAAGGAGGGTGTACGGTATGCCTTATATGATATAAGCTCCTGGTGAATGTAACATATTAGGATATAGTGCACCTTTTATTACAGGTCTCTGGTGAATGTAACATAGGAGTGTGTAGTGCACCTTATATATTACAAGTCCCTGGTGTACATAACATAGGAGGATGTAGTACACCTTATATAACACAGGTCCCTGGCGAATGTAATATAGGAGGGTGTAGTACACCTTGTATAACACAGGTCTCTGGTGAATGTTACATAGGAGTGTGTAGTGCACCTTATATAACACAGGTCCCTTGTGGATGTAACATAGGAGGATGTAGTACACCTTATATAGCACAGGTCTCTGGTGAATGTAACATAGGAGGGTGAAATGTAGCTTGTATAACACAGGTCCCTGGTGGATGTAATTTAGAAGGAAGTTGTACACCTTATTTAACACAAGTCCCTGTGGAATGTAACATAGGAGGGTGTAGTACACCATATAAGGCACAGGTCCCTGTCGGTTGTAACAGGAGGATGAAGTACACCATATATAACACGGGTCCCTTGTAAATGTAACATAGGAGGGTGTAGTGCGCCTCATATAACACAGGTCTCTGCTGAATGTAACAGGAGTGTGTAGTGCACCTTAAATAACACAGGTCCCAGGTTGATGTAACATAAGAGGGTGTAGGCAGAGGCGGATTTAGGGGGGGCCAGGGGGCCCGCCCCCTTTTGTGGCAAAAGATTTGGCTGATTATATAGGGATTCACTGAAGCATGACTGGAGCGGGCGCCCCTCTTATGCAGTCAGTGGATCCGCCACTGGAAGGTCACCATATATAACACAGGTCTCTGCTGTATGGAACAGGAGTGTGTAGTACGCCTTATGAAACACAGGTCCCTGGTGAATGTAACAGGAGGGTGTAATGCGCTGTATATAACACAGGTCCCTGGTGATTGTAACATAGGAGGGTGTAGTGCACCGTATATAACACAGGTCCCTCGTGAATGTAACAGGAAGGTGTAATGCGCCGTATATAACACAGGTCCCTGGTGAATGTAACATAGGAGGGTGTAGAGCACCGTATATAACACAGGACCCTGGTGAATGTAACAAAGGAGGGTGAAGTGCATTTTATATAATAGAGGTCTCTGGTGGTTTTAACATAAGAGGATGTAGTGCATTTTATATAACACAGGTCCCAGGTGGATGTAACATAGGAATGTGAAGTTCATTCTATATAATACAGGTCTATGGTGGTTGAAACATAGTAGGGTGTAGTACAACATATATAACACGGGTACCTGGTAAATGTAACATAGGAAGGTGTAGTATACCTTATATAACACAGGTCCTTGGTAAATGTAACATAGGAAGGTGTAGTACACCTTATATAACACAGGTCCCTGGTAAATGTAACATAGGAAGGTGTAGTACACCATATATAACACAGGTTTTTGGTAAATTTAACATTGGGGGGGTGTAGTACACCATATATAACACAGGTCCCTGGTAATTGTAACATAGGAGGGTGTAGTACACCATATATAAAACAGGTCCTTTGTGAATGTAACGTTTGAGGGTGTAGTGCACCTTATATAACACAGGTCTCTGGTGGATTTAACATAGGAGGGTGTAGTGCAATTTATAACACAGGTTCCTGGTGGATGTAACATATGACGGTTTAGTACACTTCATATAACACGGGTCCATGGTAAATGTAACATAGGAGGGTGTAGTACCCTGTATATAACAGGTCCCTGGTGAATGTACCATTTGAGGATGTACTGTACCTTATATAACACAGGTCCCTTGTAAATGTAACAAAGGAGGTAGTACGGTATGCCTTATATGATATAAGCCCCTGGTGAATGTAACATATATGAGGAAATAGTGCACCTTTTATTACAGGTCTCTGGTGAATGTAACATAGGATAGAACATCTTACATTATAGTACTATCTTACTTCACAATAAAAACCAATTATACCAAGCATGTTTCAAAAGATAGAACATCTTACATTATAGTACTATCTTACTACACAATAAAAACCAATTATACCAAGCATGTTTCAATAGATAGAACATCTAACATTATAGCACTATCTTACTACACAATAAAAAACCAATTATACCAAACATGTTTCAATAGATAGAACATCTTACATTATAGCACTTTCTCACTTCACAATAAAAACCAATTATACCAAGCATGTTTCAAAAGATAGAACATCTTACATTATAGTTCTATCTTACTTCACAATAAAAACCAATTATACCAAGCATGTTTCAAAAGATAGAACATCTCACATTATAGTACTATCTTACTACACAATACAAACCAATTATACCAAGCATGTTTCAATAGATAGAACATCTAACATTATAGCACTATCTTACTTCACAATAAAAAACCAATTATACCAAGCATGTTTCAATAGATAGAACATCTTACATTATAGTACTTTCTCACTTCACAATAAAAACCAATTATACCAAGCATGTTTCAAAAGATAGAACATCTTACATTATAGCACTATCTTACTACACAATAAAAACCAATTATACCAAGCATGTTTCAAAAGATAGAACATCTAACATTATAGTACTATCTTACTACACAATAAAAACCAATTATACCAAGCATGTTTCAATAGATAGACCATCTAACTTCATAGTACTATCTTACTACACAATAAAAACCAATTTAACCAAACATGTTTCAATAGATAGAACATCTTATAAGCGGGAAACACGAAAAACCATCATGACATTGAGGTATGTTATAGCTCATACTTATGCTTAGGGTGTCTACTACATGCTTGAATCTTTATTTATACTGAAATATGCGAATGTAAGCCAAAAAAATATTTCATCGACCCCTACCCCCAATTTGGATAGCCAGACGCCAATATTGACCATACCTACCCCGGATCTTTTCACCCTAGAGACAAAACTGAGCATGTCATTGGTCTATACAAGGTATTATTTTTACTGTAAAGGCCTTGGCTAACTTTAACATGTGTTTTCCAACATAAATAGGTGCCTCATTAGGCGGAAAACACGAAAAACAATAAAAAAGGCAAGAAAACCAACATAAAGGCAAATATCAATTATAGTAAAAATCTTCCCCCAGCACCGCCCAGACATGCCATTGAGGTATGTTATAGCTCAAACTAATGCTTAGGGTGTCTACTACATGCCTGAATTTTTATTTATATTGAAACATGTGAACGTAAGCCAAAAAAATATTTCATCGACCCCTACTCCCAATTTGGATCGCCAGACGCCAATATTGACCATACTTACCCCGGATCTTTTCACCCTAGAGACCAAACTGAGCATGTCTTTGGTCTATACAAGGTGTCATTTTTACCGTAAAGGCCTTGGCTAACTTTAACATGTGTTTTTCAACATAAATAGGTGCCTCATTAGGCGGAAAACACGAAAAACCATAAAAAAGGCAAGAAAACCAACATAAAGGCAAATATCAATTATAGTAATAATCTTCCCCCAGCACCGCCCAGACATGCCATTGAGGTATGTTATAGCTCATACTAATGCTTAGGGTGTCTACTACATGCTTGAATCTTTATTTATACTGAAATATGCGAATGTAAGCCAAAAAAATATTTCATCGACCCCTACCCCCAATTTGGATAGCCAGACGCCAATATTGACCATACCTACCGCGGATCTTTTCATCCTAGAGACAAAACTGAGCATGTCATTGGTCTATACAAGGTGTCATTTTTACTGTAAAGGCCTTGGCTAACTTTAACATGTGTTTTCCAACATAAATAGGTGCCTCATTAGGCGGAAAACACGAAAAACCATAAAAAAGGCAAGAAAACCACCATAAAGGCAAATATCAATTATAGTAAAAATCTTCCCCCCAGCACCGCCCAGAAATGCCATTGAGGTATGTTATAGCTCAAACCAATGCTTAGGGTGTCTACTACATGCCTGAAATTTTATTTATACTGAAACATGTGAACGTAAACCAAACAAATATTTCATCGACCCCTACTCCCAATTTGGATCGCCAGACGCCAATATTGACCATACCTACCCCGGATCTTTTCACCTTAGAGACAAAACTGAGCATGTCTTTAGTCTATACAAGGGTTCATTTTTACCGTAAAGGCCTTGGCTAACTTTAACATGTGTTTTCAACATAAATAGGTGCCTCATTAGGCGGAAAACACGAAAAACCGTCAGAAAAGCCAAGAAAACCAACATAAAGGCAAATATCAATTATAGTGAAAATCTTCCCTCAGCACCGCTCAGACATGCCATTGAGGTATATTATAGCTCCAACTAATGCTAAGGGTGTCTACTACATGCCTGAATCTTCATTTATACTGAAATATGTGAACGTAAGCCAAAAAATATTTAATCGACCCTAATCCCAATTTGGATCGCCAGACGCCAATGTTTACCATACCAACCGCGGATCATTTCACCCTAGAGACAAAACTGAGCATGTCATTGGTCTATATAAGGTGTCATTTTTACCGTAAAGGCCTTGGCTAATTTTAACATGTGTTTTCCAACATAAATAGGTGCCTCAATTGGCGGAAAACACGAAAAACCATAAAAAAAGGCAAGAAAACCAACATAAAGGCAAATATCAATTACAGTAAAAATCTTCCCCCAGCACCGCCCAGACATGCCATTGAGGTATGTTATAGCTCAAACTAATGCTTCGGGTGTTTACTACATGCCTGAATTTTTATTTATACTGAAACATGTGAACGTAAGTCAAAAAAATATTTCATCGATCCCTACTCCCACTTTGGATCGCCAGACGCCAATATTGACCATACTTACCCCGGATCTTTTCACCCTAGAGACCAAACTGAGCATGTCTTTGGTCTATACAAGGTGTCATTTTTACCGTAAAGGCCTTGGCTAACTTTAACATGTGTTTTCAACATAAATAGGTGCCTCATTAAGGGAAAAACACGAAAAACCGTCAGAAAAGCCAAGAAAACCAACATAAAGGCAAATATCAATTATAGTGAAAATCTTCCCTCAGCACCGCCCAGACATGCCATTGAGGTATGTTATAGCTCCAACTAATGCCTAGGGTGTCTACTACATGCCTGAATTTTTATTTATACTGAAATATGTGAACGTAAGCCAAAAAATTATTTCATCGACCCCTACTCCCAATTTGGATTGCCAGACGCCAATATTGACCATACTTACCTGGGATTTTTTCACCCTAGAGACAAAACTGAGCATATCATTGGTCTATACAAGGTGTCATTTTTACCGTAAAGGCCTTGGCTAGCTTTAACATGTGTTTTCCAACATAAATAGGTGCCTCATTAAGCGGGAAACACGAAAAACCATCATAAAAGCCAAGAAAACCAACATAAAGGCAAATATCAATTATAGTGAAAATCTCCCCCCAGCACCGCCCAGACATGCCATTGAGGTATGTTATAGCTCAAACTAATGCTTAGGGTGTCTACTACATGCCTTAATCTTTATTTATACTGAAATATGTGAACGTAAGCCAACAAAATATTTAATCGACCTTACCCCCAATTTGGATAGCCAGACGCCAATATTGACCTTACCTACCCCCGATCTTTTCACCCTAGAGACAAAACTGAGCATGTCATTGGTCTATAAAAGGTGTCATTTTTACCGTAAAGGCCTTGGCTAACTTTAACATGCGTTTTTCAACATAAATTGGTGCCTCATTAAGCGGAGAACACGAACAAGCATCATAAAAGCCAAGAAAACCAATCTAAAGGCAAATATCAATTGTAGTGAAAATCTTCCCCCAGCACCGCCCAGACATGTCATTGAGGTATGTTATAGCTCATACTAATGCTTAGGGTGTCTACTACATGCCTGAATTTTTATTTATACTGAAATATGTGAACGTAAGCCAAAAAATATTTCATCGACCCCTACTCCCAATTTGGATCGCCAGACGCCAATATTGACCATACCTACCCGGGATCTTTTCACCCTAGAGACAAAACTGAGCATGTCATTGGTCTATACAAGGTGTCATTTTACCGTACAGGCCTTGTCCAACTTTAACATGTGTTTTCCAACATTAATAGGTGCCTCATTAAGCGAGAAACACGAAAAACCATCATAAAAGCCAAGAAAACCAACATAAAGGCAAATATCAATTATAGTGAAAATCTTCCCCCAGCACCGCCCAGACATGCCATTGAGGTATGTTATAGCTCAAACTAATGCTTAGGGTGTCTACTACATGCCTGAAACTTAAATTCTACTGAAATATGTGAAAGTAAGCCAAGACAGTATTTAATCGACCCCTACCCCCAATTTGGATAGCCAGACGCCAATATTGACCATACCTACCCCGGATCTTTTCACCCAAGAGACAAAACTGAGCATATCATTGGTCTATACAAGGTGTCATTTTTACCAAAAAGGCCTTGGCTAACTTTAACATGTGTTTTCCAACATAAATAGGTGCCTCATTAAGCGGGAAACACGAAAAAATTTATAAAAGCCAAGAAAACCAACATAAAGGCAAATATCAATTATAGTGAAAATCTTCCCCCCCCACACTATAATTGGTCTATACAAGGTGACATTTTTACATGTGTCTTCCAACTTAATTAGGTGCCTCATTAAGCGGAAAACACGAAAAACCATCATAAAAGCCTAGAAATCCACATAAAGGCAAATATCAATTATAGTGAAAATCTTCCCCCAGCACCGCCCAGACATGCCATTGAGGTATATAATAGCTCAAACTAATGCTTAGGGTGTCTACTACATGCCTGAATCTTTATGTATACTGAACTATGTGAACGTAAGCCAAAAAATATTTAATCGACCCCTAATCCCAATTTGGATCGCCAGACGCCAATATTGACCATACCTACCCCGGATCTTTTCACCCTAGAGACAAAACTGAGCATGTCATTTGTCTATACAAGGTGTCATTTTTACCAAAAAGGCCTTGGCTAACTTTAACATGTGTTTTCCAACATAAATAGGTGCCTCATTAAGCGGGAAACACGAAAAAATTTATAAAAGCCAAGAAAACCAACATAAAGGCAAATATCAATTATAGTGAAAATCTTCCCCCCCCCCCCAGCACCACCCAGACATGTCATTGAGGTATGTTATAGCTCAAACTAATGCTTAGGGTGTCTACTACATGCCTGAACCTTAATTTCTACTGAAATATGTGAAAGTAAGCCAAGACCAGGCCTGGGGCCATTACATTGCAATGTAATGCATTACATTACAATTACTTTGTGATTCTTCCATTACAATTACAATTACAATTACATTTTTTCTCACATGTAATGCATTACATTACAATTACTTTGCCTGTGAAATGCACTACATTACACATTACTTTTTCACTATAAAAACTAGAAACCTTTCACAAAACAGATTTTTATAAGAAATTGATAAATATTACAGGGGTATATGTAGATATATATACAGTGTTAGTGACTTAGACTTCAAATACTGGTTAATCAATATGTTCATTGAACTTTATTATCATAAGAGGTTCAAAAGTGATGTCATTAAGAGAACAGCGATCAGTTCTGTACACCTTTCTGGCAATACTAAAAAGCCTTTCTACAGCAGCTGATGTGTGTGAAATGGCTAAATACTTGATAGCTGTATTAGCCAAAGAAGAAAGGCACACTGAATTTGACTTCAATCATTCCAGTGCATTGATTGAAATTTCTTCACATGGCTCAGACAAGTAGATGTCATCATGTAATGCACCATACCTGTGTCTATACTCTTTGATGGAGTAGTAGGAGGCATGAAACTGGAAAAGTCACTTTTAAGATTCTTAATTGGTGGTAAAAAATAAATAAATTTTCATATAATTTTGTTTCTTACATTGATCACTTAATCATTATGACATCATTAAGGGATTTCAAAGGAATATAATAAATGTGTCATTAAAGGATTATCTTTTGAAATGCTTAAGGGCTCTGTGAGGACAAACATAATGATAAGATTTGATTGCAATACAAACATTTTGATATTAATTAGATGAAATAACAACACAGACAGGACCCAAACCACAGTTTGGTTTAAAAATGTTGTTTGACATATTCAATCTTTCACTGAAATACATGTATAAATCATGAAAATTTAATCTTCATATTTTTTCCATTCATCTATATAGTTTTGTTTGATAAATTTTTATAAGATTTTTCACTGAACCACCAAACACCAAAATATTTCTAATATCATATTAAACAAATATCAGAAACAAAAACCAAGACTTGATGATTTTTACCATTTTATATTTATTACCTTAAAATGTGTGTTTTAAAGATTGATGTAATTTATTTAATACAGTAATTAACTGTGACAAATTTTTTTTTCATACTTTCTTTTGTTTTTGTTAATATTTTATTTTTATTATACAATATTCTTCAATTTTATGTATTTTACCAATTTGTAATGAAAAGTAATGTACTGTAATGGAGGCATTACATCAATTTTTAACTTAAGTAATCATTACATTACATGTAATTGTAATGCAGAAAATGTGCATTACAAATTACTTTGCATTACATCCCAAAAATGTAATATTACAATGCATTACAATTACAAATTACCATTACCCCAGGCCTGGCCAAGACAATATTTAATCGACCCCTACCCCCAATTTGGAACGCCAGACGCCAATATTGACCATACCTACCCCGGATCTTTTCACCCTAGAAACAAAACTGAGCATGTCATTTGTCTATACAAGGTTTCATTTTTACCTTAAAGGCCTTGGCTAACTTTAACATGTGTTTTCCAACATAAATAGGTGCCTTATTAAGCGGGAAACACGAAAAACCATCATAAAAGCCAAGAAACCAACATAAAGGCAAATATCAATTATAGTGAAAATCTTCCCCCAGCACCACCCAGACATGCCATTGAGGTATGTTATAGCTCAAACTAATGCTTAGGGTGTCTACTACATGCCTGAACCTTAATTTCTACTGAAATATGTGAAAGTAAGCCAAGACAATATTTAATCGACCCCTACCCCCAATTTGGAACGCCAGACGCCAATATTGACCATACCTACCCCGGATCTTTTCACCCTAGAGACAAAACTGAGCATGTCATTTGTCTATACAAGGTTTCATTTTTACCTTAAAGGCCTTGGCTAACTTTAACATGTGTTTTCCAACATAAATAGGTACCACATTAAGCGGGAAACACGAAAAACCATCATAAAAGCCAAAAAACCAACATAAAGGCAAATATCAATTATAGTGAAAATCTCCCACCAGCACCGCCCAGACATGCCATTGAGGTATATTATAGCTCAAACTAATGCCTAGGGTGTCTACTACATGCCTGAATTTTTATTTATACTCAAATATGTGAACGTTAGCCAATAAAATATTTAATCGACCCCTACCCCCAATTTGGATAGCCAGACGCCAATATTGAACATACCTACCCCGGATCTTTTCACCCTAGTGACCAAACTGAGCATGTCATTGGCCTATACAAGGTGTCATTTTTACCGTAAAGGCCTTGGCTAACTTTAACATGTGTTTTCCAACATAAATAGGTGCCTCTTTAAGCGGGAAACACGAAAAACCATCATAAAAGCCAAAAAAACTAACATAAAGGCAAATATCAATTATAGTGAAAATCTTCCCTCAGCACCGCCCAAACATGCCATTGAGGTATATTATCGCTCCAACTAATGCTTAGGGTGTCTACTACATGCCTGAATCTTCATTTATACTGAAATATGTGAACGTAAGCCAAAAAAATATTTCATCGACCCCTACCCCCAATTTGGATAGCCAGACGCCAATATTGACCATACCTACCCCGGATCTTTTCACTCTAGAGACAAAACTGAGCATGTCATTGGTCTATACAAGGTGTCATTTTTACTGTAAAGGCCTTGGCTAACTTTAACATGTGTTTTCCAACATAAATAGGTGCCTAATTAACCGGAAAACACGAAAAACCATCATAAAAGCCAAGAAAACCAACGAAAGTAAGCCAAACAAATATTTCATCGACCCCTACCCCCAATTTGGATCGCCAGACGCCAATATTGACCATACCAACCCCGGATCATTTCACCCTAGAGACAAAACTGCGCATGTCATTGGTCTATACAAGGTGTCATTTTTATCGTAAAGGCCTTGGCTAACTTTAACATGTGTTTTCCAACATAAATAGGTCCCTCATTAGGCTGGAAACACGAAAAACCATAAAAAAGGCAAGAAAACCAACATAAAGGCAAATATCAATTATAGTGAAAATCTTCCCAAAGCACCGCCCAGACATGCCATTGAGGTATGTTATAGCTCAAACCAATGCTTAGGGTGTCTTCTACATGCCTGATTTTTTTATTTATACTGAAACATGTGAACGTAAGCCAAACAAATATTTCATCGACCCCTACTCAAAAATTAGATCGCCAGACGCCAATATTTACCATACCTACCCCCGGACCTTTTCACCCTAGAGACCAAAGTGAGCATGTCTTTGGTCTGTACAAGGTTTCATTTTTACCGTAAAAGCATTGGATAACTTTAACATGTGTTTTCCAACTTAATTAATTGCCTCATTAAGCGGACAACACGAAAAATCATCATAAAAGCCTAGAAAACCAACATAAAGGCAAATATCAATTATAGTGAAAATCTTCCCCCAGAACCGCCCAGACATGTCATTGAGGTATATTATAGCTCAAACTAATGTTTAGGGTGTCTAATTCATGCCTGAATCTTTATTCATACTGATATATGTGGACGTAAGCCAAAATAATATATAATCGACCCCTACTCCCAACTTGGATCGCCAGACGCCAATATTGACCATACCTACCCCGGATCTTTTCATCCTAGAGACCAAACTGAGCATGTCATTGGTCTATACAAGGTGTCATTTTTACCATAAAGGACTTGGCTAACTTTAACATGTGTTTTCCAACATAAATAGGTGCCTCATTAAGCGGGAAACACGAAAAACCATCATAAAAGCCAAGAAAACCAACATAAAGGCGAATATCAATTATAGTGAAAATCTCCCCCCAGCACCACCCAGACATGCCATTGAGGTATTTTATAGCTCCAACTAATGCTTAGGGTGTCTACTACATGCCTGAATCATCATTTATACTGAAATATGTGAACGTAAGCCAAAAAAATATTTCATCGACCCCTACCCCCAATTTGGATAGCCAGAAGCCAATATTGACCATACCTACCCCGGATCTTTTCACTCTAGAGACAAAACTGAGCATGTCATTGGTCTATTCAAGGTGTCATTTTTACTGTAAAGGCCTTGGCTAACTTTAACATGTGTTTTCCAACATAAATAGGTGCCTCATTAACCGGAAAACACGAAAAACCATCATAAAAGCCAAGAAAACCAACGAAAGTAAGCCAAACAAATATTTCATCGACCCCTACCCCCAATTTGGATCGCCAGACCCCAATATTGCCCATACCTACCCCGGATCTTTTCACCCTAGAGACCAAATTGAGCATGTCATTGGTCTATTCAAGGTGTCATTTTTACCGTAAAGGCCTTGGCTAACTTTAACATGTGTTTTCCAACATAAATAGGTGCCTCATTAGGCGGCAACCACGAAAAACCATAAAAAAGGCAAGAAAACCAACATAAAGGCAAATATCAATTATAGTGAAAATCTTCCCCAAGCACCGCCCAGACATGCCATTGAGGTATGTTATAGCTCAAACCAATGCTTAGGGTGTGTTGTACATGCCTGATTTTTTATTTATACTGAAATATGTGAACGTAAGCCAAGACAATATTTAATCGACCCCCACCCCAAATTTGGATAGCCAGACGCCAATATTGACCAAACCTAGTCCGGATCTTTTCACCCTCGAGATCAAATTGAGCATGTCATTGGTCTATACAAGATGTCATTTTTACCGTAAAGGCCTTGTCTAACTTTAACATGTGTTTTCCAACATAAATAGGTACCTCATTAAGCGGAAAACACGAAAAACCATCATAAAAGCCTAGAAAATCAACATAAAGGCAAATATCAATTATAGTGAAAATCTTCCACCAGCACCGCCCAGACATGCCATTGAGGTATATAATAGCTCAAACTAATGCTTAGGGTGTCTACTACATGCCTGAATCTTCATTTATACTGAAATATGTGAACGTAAGCCAAGACAATATTTAATCGACCCCCACCCCAAATTTGGATAGCCAGACGCCAATATTGACCAAACCTAGTCCGGATCTTTTCACCCTCGAGATCAAATTGAGCATGTCATTGGTCTATACAAGATGTCATTTTTACCGTAAAGGCCTTGTCTAACTTTAACATGTGTTTTTCAACATAAATAGGTGCCTTATTAAGCGGAAAACACTAAACACCGTAAGAAAAGCCAAGAAAACAACATAAAGGAAATATCAATTATAGTGAAAATCTTCCCCCAGAACCGCCCAGACATGCCATTGAGATATAATATATCTCAAACTAATGCTTAGGGTGTTTACTACCTGCCTGGATCTTTATTTATACTGAAATATGTGAACGTAAGCCCAAAAAAATTTAATCGACCCCTACTCCCAATTTGGATCGCCAGACGCCAATATTGAGCATACCTACCCCGGATCTTTTCACCCTAGAGACAAAACTGAGCATGTCATTGGTCTATACAAGGTGTCATGTTTACCTTAACGGCCTTGGCTAACTTTAACATGTGTTTTCAAACATAAATAGATGCTTCATTAAGCGGAAACACGAAAAACCATCATAAAAGCCAAGACAACCAACATAAAGACAAATATCAATTATTATAGTGAAAATCTTCCCTTAGCACCTCCCAGACATGCCATTGAGGTATATTATAACTAAAACTAATGCTTAGGGTGTCTTCTACATGCCTGAATCTTCATTTATACTGAAATATGTGAACGTAAGCCAACAAAATATTAAATCGACCCCTACTCCCAATTTGGATCGCCAGACGCCAATATAGACCATACCTACCCCGGATCTTTTCACCCTAGAGACAAAACTTAGCATGTCATTGGTCTTTACAAGGTGTCATTTTTACCGTGAAGGCCTTGGCTAACAATAACATGTGTTTTCCAACATAAATAGGTGCCTCATTAAGCAGAAAACCCGAAAAACCATCATAAAAGCCTAGAAATCCACATAAAGGCAAATATCAATTATAGTGAAAATCTTCCCCCAGCACCGCCCAGACATGCCATTGAGGTATATTATAGCTCAAACTAATGCTTAGGGTGTCTACTACATGCCTGTCTCTTTAACTATACTAAAATATGTGAACGTAAGCCAAGAAAAAATTTAATCGATCCATACCCCCAATTTGGATCGCCAGACGCCAATATAGACCATACCTACCCCGGATCTTTTCACCCTAGAGACCAAACTGAGCATGTAATTGGTCTATACAAGGTGTCATTTTTACCGTAAAGGCCTTGGCTAACTTTAACATGTGCTTTCCAACATAAATAAGTGCCTCATTAGGCGAAAAACACGAAAAACCATAAAAAAGCCAAGCAAACCAACATAAAGGCAAATATCAATTATAGTGAAAATCTTCCCCCCAGCACCGCCCAGACATGCCATTGAGGTATATTATAACTAAAACTAATGCTTAGGGTGTCTTCTACATGCCTGAATCTTCATTTATACTGAAATATGTGAACGTAAGCCAACAAAATATTTAATCGACCCCTACTCCCAATTTGGATCGCCAGACGCCAATATAGACCATACCTACCCCGGATCTTTTCACCCTAGAGACAAAACTGAGCATGTCATTGGTCTTTACAAGGTGTCATTTTTACCGTGAAGGCCTTGGCTAACAATAACATGTGTTTTCCAACATAAATAGGTGCCTCATTAAGCAGAAAACCCGAAAAACCATCATAAAAGCCTAGAAATCCACATAAAGGCAAATATCAATTATAGTGAAAATCTTCCCCCAGCACCGCCCAGACATGCCATTGAGGTATATTATATCTCAAACTAATGTTTAGGGTGTCTACTACATGCCTGAATCTTTATTTATACTGAAATATGTGAACGTAAGCCAAAAATTTATTTCGTCGACTGCTACTCCCAATTTGGATAGCCAGACGCCAATATTGACCATACCTACCCCGGATCTTTTCACCCTAGAGACAAAACTGAGCATATCATTGGTCTATACAAGGTGTCATTTTTACCGTTAAGGCCTTGTCTAACTTTAACATGTGTCTTTCAACTTAAATAAGTGCCTCATTAGGCGGAAAACACGAAATACCATAAAAAAAAGCCTAGAAAACCTACATAAAGGCAAATATCAATTATAGTGAAAATCTTCCCCCAGCACCGCCCAGACATGCCATTGAGGTATATTATATCTCAAACTAATGTTTAGGGTGTCTACTACATGCCTGAATTTTTATTTAAAGTGAAATATGTGATCGTAAGCCAAGAAAATATTTAATCGACCCATACCCCCAATTTGGATCGCCAGACGCCAATATAGACCATACCTACCCCGGATCTTTTCACCCTAGAGACCAAACTGAGCATGTAATTGGTCTATACAAGGTGTCATTTTTACCGTAAAGGCCTTGGCTAACTTTAACATGTGCTTTCCAACATAAATAGGTGCCTCATTAGGCGGAAAACACTAAAAACCGTCAGAAAAGCCAAAAAACCAACATAAAGGCAAATATCAATTATAGTGAAAATCTTCCCCCAGCACCGACCAGACATGCCATTGAGGTATATTATAGCCCAAACTAATGCTTAGGGTGTATTCTACATGCCTGAACCTTAATTTATACAGAAATATGTGAACCTAAGCCAAGGCAATATCTAGTCAACCTCCACCCCTAATTTGGATAGCCAGACACCAAAATTGACCATACCTACCCCGGATCTTTTCACCCTAGAGACAAAACTGAGCATGTCATTGGTCTATACAAGGTGTTATTTTTACCGTAAAGGCCTTGTCTAACTTTAACATATGTTTTCGAACATAATTAGGTGCCTCATTAAGCGGAAAACACGAAAAACCATCATAAAAGCCTAGAAAACCAACATAAAGGCAAATATCAATTATAGTGAAAATCTTCCCCCAGCACCGCCCAGACATGCCATTGAGGTATATTATAGCTCAAACTAATGCTTAGGGTGTCTACTACAAACCTGAATCTTTATTTATAGTGAAATATGTGAACGTAAGCCAAGAAAATATTTAATCGACCCCTACCCCCAATTTGGAGAGCCAGACGCCAACATTGACCATACCTACCCCAGATATTTTCAATCTAGAGACCAAACTGAGCATGTCATTGGTCTATACAAGGTGTCATTTTTACCGTAAAGGCCTTGGCTAACTTTAACATGTGTTTTCCAACATAAATAGGTGCCTCATTAGGCGGGAAACACGAAAAACCAAGAAAACTAACATAAAGGCAAATATCAATTATAGTGAAAATCTTCCCCCAGCACCGCCCAGACATGCCATTGAGGTATATTATAGCTCAAACTAATGCTTAGGGTGTCTAATACATGCCTGAATCTTCATTTATACTGAAACATGTGAACGAAAGCCAAAAAAATATTTAATCGACCCCTACCCACAATTTGGATCGCCAGACGCCAATATTGAGCATACCTACCCCGGATCTTTTCACCCTAGAGACCAAACTGAGCATGTCTTTTGTCTATACAGGGTGTCATTTTTACTGTAAAGGCCTTGGCTAACTTTAACATGTGTTTTCCAACATAAATAGGTGCCTTATTAAGCGGGAAACACAAAAAACCATCATAAAAGCCAAGAAACCAACATAAAGGCAGATATCAATCATAGTGAAAATCTTCCCCCAGCACCGCCCAGACATGCCATTGAGGTATGTTATAGCTCAAACCAATGCTTAGGGTGTCTTGTACATGCCTGATTTTTTATTTATACTGAAACAAGTGAACGTAAGCCAAACAAATATTTCATCGACCCCTACTCAAAATTTAGATCGCCAGACGCCAATATTTACCATACCTACCCCCGAACCTTTTCACCCTAGAGACCAAATTGAGCATGTCTTTGGTCTATACAAGGTGTCATGTTTACCGTAAAAGCCTTGACTAACTTAAACATGTGTTTTCCAACATAAATAGGTGCCTCATTAGGCGGGAAACACGAAAAACCATAAAAAAGGAAAGAAACCAACATAAAGGCAAATATCAATCATAGTGAAAATCTTCCCCAAGCACCGCTCAGACATGCCATTGAGGTATGTTATAGCTCAAACTGATGCTTAGGGTGTCTACTACATGCCTGAATTTTTATTTATACTGAAACATGTGAACGTAAGCCAAAAAAATATTTCATCGAACCCTACTCCGAATTTGGATCGCCAGACGCCAATATTGACCATACCTACCCCGGATCTTTTCACCCTAGAGACCAAACTGAGCATGTATTTGGTCTATACAAGGTGTCATTTTTACCGTAAAGGCCTTGGCTTACTTTAACATATGTTTTCCAACTTAAATAGGTGCCTCATTAAGCGGGAAACACGAAAAACCATCATAAAAGCCAAGAAAACTAACATAAAGGCAAATATCAATTATAGTGAAAATCTTCCCTTAGCACCGCCCAGACATGCCATTGAGGTATGTTATAGCTCAAACCAATGCTTAGGGTGTCTTGTACATGCCTGATTTTTTATTTATACTGAAACAAGTGAACGTAAGCCAAACAAATATTTCATCGACCCCTACTCAAAATTTAGATCGCCAGACGCCAATATTTACCATACCTACCCCCGGACCTTTTCACCCTAGAGACCAAATTGAGCATGTCTTTGGTCTATACAAGGTGTCATTTTTACCGTAAAAGCCTTGACTAACTTAAACATGTGTTTTCCAACAAAAAAAGGTGCCTCATTAGGCGGGAAACACGAAAAACCATAAAAAAGGAAAGAAACCAACATAAAGGCAAATATCAATTATAGTGAAAATCTTCCCCCAGCACCGCCCAGACATGCCATTGAGGTATGTTATAGCTCAAACTGATGCTTAGGGTGTCTACTACATGCCTGAATTTTTATTTATACTGAAACATGTGAACGTAAGCCAAAAAAATATTTCATCGACCCCTACTCCGAATTTGGATCGCCAGACGCCAATATTGACCATACCTACCCCGGATCTTTTCACTCTAGAGACCAAACTGAGCATGTATTTGGTCTATACAAGGTGTCATTTTTACCGTAAAGGCCTTGGCTTACTTTAACATATGTTTTCCAACTTAAATAGGTGCCTCATTAAGCGGGAAACACGAAAAACCATCATAAAAGCCAAGAAAACTAACATAAAGGCAAATATCAATTATAGTGAAAATCTTCCCCCAGCACCGCCCAGACATGCCATTGAGGTATATTATAGCTCAAACTAATGCTTAGGGTGTCTAATACATGCCTGAATCTTCATTTATACTGAAACATGTGAACGAAAGCCAAAAAAATATTTAATCGACCCCTACCCACAATTTGGATCGCCAGACGCCAATATTGAGCATACCTACCCCGGATCTTTTCACCCTAGAGACCAAACTGAGCATGTCTTTTGTCTATACAAGGTGTCATTTTTACTGTAAAGGCCTTGGCTAACTTTAACATGTGTTTTCCAACATAAATATGTGCCTTATTAAGCGGGAAACACAAAAAACCATCATAAAAGCCAAGAAACCAACATAAAGGCAGATATCAATCATAGTGAAAATCTTCCCCCAGCACCGCCCAGACATGCCATTGAGGTATATTTTAGCTCAAATTAATGCTTAGGGTGTCTACTACATGCCTCAATCATTATTTATACTGAAATATGTGAATGTAAGGCAACAAAATATTTCATCGACCCCTTCCCCCAATTTGGATAGCCAGACGCCAATATTGACCATACCTACCCCGGATCTTTTCACCCTAGAGACAAAACTGAGCATGTCATTGGTCTATACAAGGTGTCATTTTTACCGTAAAGGCCTTGGCTAACTTTAACATGTGTTTTCCAACATAAATAAGTGCCTCATTAGGCGGAAACACGAAATACCATAAAAAAGGCAAGAAAACCAACATAAAGGCAAATATCAATTATAATGACAATCTTCCCCCAGCACCGCCCAGACATGCCATTGAGGTATATTATAGCTCAAACTAATGCTAAGGGTGTCTACTACATGCCTGAATTTTTATTTAAAGTGAAATATGTGATCGAAAGCCAAAAAAATATTTAAGCGACCCCTACTCCCAATTTGGATCGCCAGACGCCAATATTGACCATACCTACCCCGGATCTTTTCACCCTAGAGACAAAACTGAGCATGTCATTGGTCTATTCAAGGTGTCATTTTTACCGTAAAGGCCTTGGCTAACTTTAACATGTGTTTTCCAACATAAATAGGTGCCTTATTAAGCGAGAAACACGAAAAAACATCATAAAAGCCAAGAAACCAACATAAAGGCAAATATCAATCATAGTGAAAATCTCCCCCCAACACCGCCCAGACATGCCATTGAGGTATATTATAGCTCAAACTAATGCTTAGGGTGTCTACTACAAACCTGAATCTTTATTTATAGTGAAATATGTGAACGTAAGCCAAGAAAATATTTAATCGACCCCTACCCCCAATTTGGATAGCCAGACGCCAACATTGCCCATACCTACCCCAGATATTTTCATTCTAGAGACCAAACTGAGCATGTCATTGGTCTATACAAGGTGTCATTTTTACCGTAAAAGCCTTGGCTAACTTTAACATGTGTTTTCCAACATAAATAGGTGCCTCATTAGGCGGGAAACACGAAAAACCATAAAAAAGGCAAGAAAACCAACATAAAGGCAAATATCAATTATAGTGAAAATCTTCCCTTAGCACCGCCCAGACATGCCATTGAGGTATGTTATAGCTCAAACCAATGCTTAGGGTGTCTTGTACATGCCTGATTTTTTATTTATACTGAAACATGTGAACGTAAGCCAAACAAATATTTCATCGACCCCTACTCAAAATTTAGATCGCCAGACGCCAATATTTACCATACCTACCCCCGAACCTTTTCACCCTAGAGACCAAATTGAGCATGTCTTTGGTCTATACAAGGTGTCATGTTTACCGTAAAAGCCTTGACTAACTTAAACATGTGTTTTCCAACATAAATAGGTGCCTCATTAGGCGGGAAACACGAAAAACCATAAAAAAGGAAAGAAACCAACATAAAGGCAAATATCAATCATAGTGAAAATCTTCCCCCAGCACCGCCCAGACATGCCATTGAGGTATGTTATAGCTCAAACCAATGCTTAGGGTGTCTTGTACATGCCTGATTTTTTATTTATACTGAAACATGTGAACGTAAGCCAAACAAATATTTCATCGACCCCTACTCAAAATTTAGATCGCCAGACGCCAATATTTACCATACCTACCCCCGAACCTTTTCACCCTAGAGACCAAATTGAGCATGTCTTTGGTCTATACAAGGTGTCATGTTTACCGTAAAAGCCTTGACTAACTTAAACATGTGTTTTCCAACATAAATAGGTGCCTCATTAGGCGGGAAACACGAAAAACCATAAAAAAGGAAAGAAACCAACATAAAGGCAAATATCAATCATAGTGAAAATCTTCCCCCAGCACCGCTCAGACATGCCATTGAGGTATGTTATAGCTCAAACTGATGCTTAGGGTGTCTACTACATGCCTGAATTTTTATTTATACTGAAACATGTGAACGTAAGCCAAAAAAATATTTCATCGAACCCTACTCCGAATTTGGATCGCCAGACGCCAATATTGACCATACCTACCCCGGATCTTTTCACCCTAGAGACCAAACTGAGCATGTATTTGGTCCATACAAGGTGTCATTTTTACCGTAAAGGCCTTGGCTTACTTTAACATATGTTTTCCAACTTAAATAGGTGCCTCATTAAGCGGGAAACACGAAAAACCATCATAAAAGCCAAGAAAACTAACATAAAGGCAAATATCAATTATAGTGAAAATCTTCCCCCAGCACCGCCTAGACATGCCATTGAGGTATATTATAGCTCAAACTAATGCTTAGGGTGTCTACTACATGCCTGAATCTTTATTTATACTGAGACATGTGAACGTAAGCCAAAAAAATGTTTAATCGACCCCTACCCACAATTTGGATCGCCAGACGCCAATATTGAGCATACCTACCCCGGATCTTTTCACCCTAGAGACAAAACTGAGCATGTCTTTTTTCTATACAAGGTGTCATTTTTACTGTAAAGGCCTTGGCTAACTTTAACATGTGTTTTCCAACATAAATAGGTGCCTTATTAAGCGGGAAACACGAAAAACCATCATAAAAGCCAAGAAACCAACATAAAGGCAAATATCAATCATAGTGAAAATCTTCCCCCAGCACCGCCCAGACATGCCATTGAGGTATATTATAGCTCAAATTAATGCTTAGGGTGTCTACTACATGCCTGAATCATTATTTATACTGAAATATGTGAATGTAAGGCAACAAAATATTTCATCGACCCCTACCCCCAATTTGGATAGCCAGACGCCAATATTGACCATACCTACCCCGGATCTTTTCACTCTAGAGACAAAACTGAGCATGTCTTTTGTCTATACAAGGTGTCATTTTTACCGTAAAGGCCTTGGCTAACTTTAACATGTGTTTTCCAACATAAATAAATGCCTCATTAGGCGGAAACACGAAATACCATAAAAAAGCCAAGAAAACCAACATAAAGGCAAATATCAATTATAATGACAATCTTCCCCCAGCACCGCCCAGACATGCCATTGAGGTATATTATAGCTCAAACTAATGCTAAGGGTGTCTACTACATGCCTGAACCTTAATGTATACCTAAATATGTGAACGTAAGCCAAGACAATATTTAATCGACCCCTACTCCCAATTTGGATCGCCAGACGCCAATATTGACCAAACCTACCCCGGATCTTTTCACCCTAGAGACCAAATTGAGCATGTCATTGGTCTATACAAGGTGTCATTGTTACCGTAAAGGCCTTTACTAACTTTAACATGTGTTTTCCAACATAAATAAGTGCCTCATTAAGCGGGAAACACGAAAAACCATCATAAAAGCCAAGAAAACATTCATAAAGGCAAATATCAATTATAGTGAAAATCTTCCCCCAGCACCGCCCAGACATGCCATTGAGGTATAGTATAGCTCAAACTAATGCTAAGGGTGACTACTACATGCCTGAACATTAATTTATACCTAAATATGTGAACGTAAGCCAAGACAATATTTAATCGACCCCTACCCCCAATTTGGATAGCCAGACGCCAATATTGACCATACCTACCCCGGATCTTTTCACCCTAGAGACAAAACTGAGCATGTCATTGGTCTATACAAGGTGTCATTCTTACTGTAAAGGTATTGGCTAACTTTAACATGTGTTTTCCAACATAAATAGGGGCCTCATTAAGCGAGAAACACGAAAAACCATCATAAAAGCCGAGAAAACCAACATAAAGGCAAATATCAATTATAGTGAAAATCTTCCCCCAGCACCGCCCATACATGCCATTGAGGTATATTATAGCTCAAACTTATGCTTAGGGTGTCTACTACATGCCTGTCTCTTTATTTATACTACAATATGTGAACGTAAGCCAAGAAAATATTTAATCGACCCATACCCCCAATTTGGATAGCCAGACGCCAAAATTGACCATACCTACCCCGGATCTTTTCACCCTAGAGACCAAACTGAGCATGTAATTGGTCTATACAAGGTGTCATTTTTACCGTAAAGGCCTTGGCTAACTTTAACATGTGCTTTCCAACATAAATAAGTGCCTCATTAGGCGAAAAACACGAAAAACCATAAAAAAGCCAAGAAAACCAACATAAAGGCAAATATCAATTATAGTGAAAATCTTTCCCCCAGCACCGCCCAGACATGCAATTGAGGTATATTATAGCTCAAACTAATGCTTAGGGAGTCTACTACATGCCTGAATTTTTATTTAAAGTGAAATATGTGATCGTAAGCCAAAAAAAAATTTAATCGACCCCTACTCCAAATTTGGATCGCCAGACGGCAACATTGACCATACCTACCCCGGATCTTTTCACTCTAGAGACCAAACTGAGCATGTCATTGGTCTATACAAGGTGTCATTTTTACCGTCAAGGCCTTGTCTAACTTTAACATGTGTTTTCCAACATAAATAGGTGCCTCATTAGGCGGAAAACACGAAAAATCATCATAAAAGCCTAGAAAACCAACAAAAGGCAAATATCAATTATAGTGAAAATCTTCCCCCAGAACCGCCCAGACATGCCATTGAGGTATATTATAGCTCAAACTAATGTTTAGGGTGTCTAATTCATGCCTGAATCTTTATTCATACTGAAATATGTGAACGTAAGCCAAAATAATATTTAATCGACCCCTACTCCCAACTTGGATCGCCAGACGCCAATATTGACCATACCTACCCCGGATCTTTTCATCCTAGAGACCAAACTGAGCATGTCATTGGTCTATACAAGGTGTCATTTTTACCGTAAAGGACTTGGCTAACTTTAACATGTGTTTTCCAACATAAATAGGTGCCTCATTAAGCGGGAAACACGAAAAACCATCATAAAAGCCAAGAAAACCAACATAAAGGCGAATATCAATTATTGTGAAAATCTCCCCCCAGCACCACCCAGACATGCCATTGAGGTATATTATAGCTCCAACTAATGCTTAGGGTGTCTACTATATGCCTGAATCTTCATTTATACTGAAATATGTGAACGTAAGCCAAAAAAATATTTCATCGACCCCTACCCCCAATTTGGATAGCCAGACGCCAATATTGACCATACCTACTCCGGATCTTTTCATTCTAGAGACTAAACTGAGCATGTCATTGGTCTATACAAGGTGTTATTTTTACTGTAAAGGCCTTGGCTAACTTTAACATGTGTTTTCCAACATAAATAGGTGCCTCATTAACCGGAAAACACGAAAAACCATCATAAAAGCCAAGAAAACCAACGAAAGTAAGCCAAACAAATATTTCATCGACCCCTACCCCCAATTTGGATCGCCAGACCCCAATATTGACCATACCTACCCCGGATCTTTTCACCCTAGAGACCAAATTGAGCATGTCATTGGTCTATACAAGGTGTCATTTTTACCGTAAAGGCCTTGGCTAACTTTAACATGTGTTTTCCAACATAAATAGGTGCGTCATTAGGCGGGAAACACGAAAAACCATAAAAAAGGCAAGAAAACCAACATAAAGGCAAATATCAATTATAGTGAAAATCTTCCCCAAGCACCGCCCAGACATTCCATTGAGGTATGTTATAGCTCAAACCAATGCTTAGGGTGTGTTGTACATGCCTGATTTTTTTATTTATACTGAAACATGTGAACATAAGCCAAACAAATATTTCATCGACCCCTACTTAAAATTTAGATCGCCAGACGCCAATATTTACCATACCTACCCCGGATCTTTTCACCCTAGAGACCAAATTGAGCATGTCATTGGTCTATACAAGGTGTCATTTTTACCGTAAAGGCCTTGACTAACTTAAACATGTGTTTTCCAACATAAATAGGTTCCCCATTAAGCGGAAAACACTAAAAACCGTCAGAAAAGCCAAGAAAACCAACATAAAGGCAAATATCAATTATAGTGAAAATCTTCCCCCAGCACCGACCAGACATGCCATTGAGGTATATTATAGCTCAAACTAATGCTTAGGGTGTCTTCTACATGTCTGAACCTTACTTTATACTGAAATATGTGAACCTAAGCCAAGACAATATCTAGTCGACCCCCACCCCCAATTTGGATAGCCAGACGCCAAAATTGACCATACCTACCCCAAATCTTTTCACCCTAGAGACAAAACTGAGCATGTCTTTGGTCTATACAAGGTGTCATTTTTACCGTAAAGGCCTTGTCTAACTTTAACATATGTTTTCGAACATAATTAGGTGCCTCATTAAGCGGAAAACACGAAAAACCATCATAAAAGCCTAGAAAACAAACATAAAGGCAAATATCAATTCTAGTGAAAATCTCCCCCCAGCACCGCCCAGACATGCCATGGAGGTATATTATAGCTCAAACTAATGCTTAGGGTGTCTACTACATGCCTGAATCTTTATTTATACTGAAATATATGAACGTAAGCCAATAAAATATTTAATGGACCCCTACCCCCAATTTGAATAGCCAGACGCCAACATTGACCATACCTTCCCCGGATTTTTTCACTCTAGAGACAAAACTGAGCATGTCATTGGTCTATACAAGGTGTCATTTTTACCGTTAAGGCCTTGGCTAACTTTAACATGTGTTTTCCAACATAAATAGGTGCCTCATTAGGCGGGAAACACGAAAAAACATAAAAAAAGGCAAGAAACCAACATAAAGGCAAATATCAATTATAGTGAAAATCTTCCCCCAGCACTGCCCAGACATGCCATTGAGGTATATTATAGCTCAAACTAATGCTTAGGGTATCTACTACATGCCTGAATTTTTATTTATACTGAAACATGTGAATGTAAGCCAAAAAAATATTTCATCGACCCCTACTCCGAATTTGGATCACCAGACGCCAATATTGACCATACCTACCCCGGATCTTTTCACCCTAGAGACCAAACTGAGCATGTCTTTGGTCTATACAAAGTGTCATTTTTACCGTAAAGGCCTTGGCTTACTTTAACATATGTTTTCCAACACAAATAGGTGCCTCATTAAGCGGGAAACACGAAAAACCATAAAAAAGCCAAGAAAACCAACATAAAGGCAAATATCAATTATAGTGAAAATCTTCCCCAAGCACCAGCCAGACATGCCATTGAGGTATATTATAGCTCAAACTAATGCTTAGGGTGTCTACTACATGCCTGAACATTAATTTATACTGAAACATGTGAACGTAAGCCAAAAAAATATTTAATCGACCCCTACTCCCAATTTGGATCGCCAGACGCCAATATTGACCATACCTACCCCGGACCTTTTCACCCTTGAGACCAAACTGAGCATGTCTTTTGTCTATACACGGTGTCATTTTTACTGTAATGGCCTAGGCTAACTTTGACATGTGTTTTCCAACATAAATAGGTGCCTCATTAAGCGGGAAACACGAAAAACCTTCATAAAAGCCAAGAAACCAACATAAAGGCAAATATCAATCATAGTGAAAATCTTCCCCCAGCACCACCCAGACATGCCATTGAGGTATATTATAGCTGAAACTAATGCTTAGGGTGTCTACTACATGCCTGAATCATTATTTATACTGAGATATGTGAATGTAAGGCAAAAAAATATCTCATCGACCCCTACCCCCAATTTGGATAGCCAGACGCCAATATTGACCATACCTACCCCGGATCTTTTCACCCTAGAGACAACACTGATCATGTCATTGGTCTATACAAGGTGTCATTTTTACCGTAAAGGCCTTGGCTAACTTTAACATGTGTTTTCAAACATAAATAAGTGCCTCATTAGGCGGTAACACGAAATACCATAAAAAGGCAAGAAAACCAACATAAAGGCAAATATCAATTATAATGAAAATCTTCCCCCAGCACCGGCCAGACATGCCATTGAGGTATATTATAGCTCAAACTAATGCTAAGGGTGTCTACTACATGCCTGAATTTTTATTTAAAGTGAAATATGTCATCGAAAGCCAAAAAAATATTTAAGCGACCCCTACTCCCAATTTGGATCGCCAGACCCCAATATTGACCATACCTACCCCGGATCTTTTCACCCTAGAGACCAAATTGAGCAAGTCATTGGTCTATACAAGGTGTCATTGTTACCGTAAAGGCCTTGACTAATTTTAACATGTGTTTTCCAACATAAATAAGTGCCTCATTAAGCGGGAAACACGAAAAACCATCATAAAAGCCAAGAAAACATTCATAAAGGCAAATATCAATTATAGTGAAAATCTTCCCCCAGCACCGCCCAGACATGCCATTGAGGAATAGTATAGCTCAAACTAATGTTAAGGGTGTTAACTACATGCCTGGATCTTTATTTATACTGAAATATGTGAACGTAAGCCAAAACAATATTTAATCGACCCCTACTCCCAATTTTGATAGCCAGACGCCAATATTGACCATACCTACCCCGGATCTTTTCACCCTAGAGACCAAACTGAGCATATCATTGGTCTATACAAGGTGTCATTTTTACCGTAAAGGCCTTGGCTTACTTTAACATATGTTTTCCAACTTACATAGGTGCCTCATTAAGGGGGAAACACGAAAAACCATCATAAAAGCCTAGACAATCAACATAAAGGCAAATATCACTTATAGTGAAAATCTTCCCCCAGCACTGCCCAGACATGCCATTGAGGTATATCATAGCTCAAACTAATGCTAAGTGTGTTTACTACATGCCTGGAACTTTATTTATACTGAAATATGTGAACGTAAGCCAACAAAATATTTAATCGACCCCTACTCCCAATTTGAATCGCCAGACGCCAATATTGAGCATACCTACCCCGGATCTTTTCACCCTAGAGACCAAACTGAGCATGTAATGGGTCTATACAAGGTGTCATTTTTACCGTAAAGGCCTTGGCTAACTTTAACATGTGTTTTCCATCATAAATAAGTGACTCGTTAGGCGGAAAATACGAAATACCATAAAAAAGCCAAGAAAACCAACATAAAGGCAAATATCAATTATAATGACAATCTTCCCCCAGCACCGCCCAGACATGCCATTGAGGTATATTATAGCTCAAACTAATGCTAAGGGTGTCTACTACATGCCTGAATTTTTATTTAAAGTGAAATATGTGAACGTAAGCCAAGACAATATTTTATCGGCCCCTACCCCCAATTTGGATAGCCAGACGCCAATATTGACCATACCTACCCCGGATCTTTTCACCCTAGAGACCAAACTGAGCATGTCATTGGTCTATACAAGGTGTCATTCTTACCGTAAAGGCATTGGCTAACTTTAACATGTGTTTTCCAACATAAATAGGGGCCTCATTAAGCGGGAAACACGAAAAACCATCATAAAAGCCAAGACAACCAACATAAAGGCAAATATCAATTATAGTGAAAATCTTCCCCCAGCACCGCCCATACATGCAATTGAGGTATATTATAGCTCAAACTAATGCTTAGGGTGTCTACTACATGCATGAATCTTTATTTACACTGAAAAATGTGAACCCATACCCCCCAATTTGGATAGCCAGACGCCAATATTGACCATACCTACCCCGGATCTTTTCACCCTAAAGACCAAACTGAGCATGTCATTGGTCTATACAAGGTGTTGTTTTTACCGTAAAGGCCTTGGCTAACTTTAACAAGTGTTTTCCAACATAAATAAGTGCCTCATTAGGCGGAAAACACGAAATACCATAAAAAAGCCAAGAAAACCAACGACCAAGATGGGTAAAGTGTTTTTACGTTTTTAATTGAGGTGCCAATTTGGGGTAGGGTGACCCTACCACTTCCCCTCTTTAATTTAAAAAAAATCCCTGTGGCAAAGGTTTTGTCCACATAAGGTACAACTGATAGGTTATTGCATAAGGTTGCATGAACCAAAAGACCCGGGTGGGTTAAGTTATGGAACGTTTTTCAATTGAGGTCCAAAGTTGGGGTAGGGTGTCCATAGCAACTCCCTTCTTTAATTCATTTAAAATTCCCGACGACAAAGGTTTTGTCCACGTTTGGTACAAAAGATAGGCAATTGCTTAATGTTATCTGGACTTTAAGACCCGGGTGGGTAAATTCAATGAACTTTTTTAATTGATGTCCAAAGGTGGGATAGGCTGATTTTTCCATTCACTTTTTTAATTCATACAAAACTCCCTACGGCTAAGCTTTTATCCACATTAGGTACAACTAATAGGCAATTGCATAAGGTTTCCTGGACCTAAAGACCCAGGTGAGTTAAGCTATGGAAATATTTTGATTGAGGTCCAAAGTTAAAAGAATACATGTCAGTTTTCCAAATCCCATGTACAGAATTAGGATAAATCATGGATATCTATATATTAATAGATAAAAAAAAAAGAGGGACGAAATATACCAGACGGACAGTCAAACTGCCAACGAGGTTCACGTTTTGTTTTTCTTATTTTAATTGCTTCACGGGAATATAATATACGAAATTTTTATATTTAGAGAGCTTATATTTTTCTGCATTTTTTAAACTCGTCTATAAATAAAACTAACCTTTGAAGTACATTATCATAACATTAAAATAAATTGCAAAAAATACCAAGTAGTCCAAAATCAAGATATTTATAAATATCTTCGAAGTTGGGATTGAGGACTTTGTTTTCCTAAAACATATCTTTTTTGCAGTTTAGCAAGGTTCTTAAATTGAAGAAAATACAGTTCTAAAATTTATATTGTTGACTTAAAATAAGAATTGTATGTATAGTAAAAATAAATGTGGCGTTTGTTCTGTATAAACAACATACATATTCGATTCGTTAAGTTGTCACATATTTATACGCATAATTTCTACATGACGTAATAAAAATAAACAGCCTCACAATTTTGGGTTTTCCAGAATTTCCAGAATTTGACAAATCTGTGTGTTTTTTCAAAGTGAATAAACAAAGACACAACTTATGGAAATAGAGGTAAGATACAATTGAATTGTACAAACATATCAATTGTTTTAGTTTCATTTGAGTTTTAACTTATTTCCTGATATTTATTCGTTGACGTAATTTGAAAAGGTTTCATCGAAACTATTTTTACATTTCTCTCATGAACAGTTTCCGGTTAATTGAAAAGTATATATATTCACCAAAGTAGGCACGGGGTTTAAGTATGCATTTCCCTGCAAATATATTATATTTTTCTATGAAAAACTTATTTATTCTTAAAGGCTTTTACATTATCTTTCAGATGCACCAAAAATTAGCTCAATTGCGTTTATTTTAGTTAAACTTCGAAATTTGAAGACGTATATATGATGACGTATGCGCTTGCATCAAACTATAACTTACGTGTACGGTCTTTAATCATATATATCTCAATTAAACATGTATATCTTGCTTTTAACATTGGGTTGTCGGATTTTTCAGAATTAGTGCCGACCTGTTGAATAATTTGACTCCTTATCAATTTTACTATAACTACTTTAGTTTCTGAAATATAAGTCAAAAACTGCATGTTATCCTTATTTTCTATTTTAGCCGTCACGGTCACGTTTCTTGGCCACAAAAGAATCAAATTATATACCTTAAGCAAAATACCATAAGGACCAATATAACACGTTTACATCAAGAGCAAGTAAAAACAACTGAATCACGATCGAGTTTTCGGGCCTTTACTCACAGGCACTTGTTTCTGTCAATATGGGGTTTACTATCCATACCCGTACTAAAATTAAAAATCGAGTGATTTTTTAGTACGGGTATGGATAGTAAACCACATATTGACAGAAACAAGTGCCTGTGCTGAAATGTTATTGAATATAGATATATATATAGTAACAGTATCTATCCGTCACTCCAACTGCCCAAGGCGTTTTGAACGCAAATGCTGTGAAACTGTTTGACAAATATCTTTCAAACTTTTATGGTTTGTATGCCATCATATTTAAAAAAAAAAAAAACAGAAAAACACAGATGTGGTATGATTGCCAATTAGACAACTCTGCACAAAAGAACAAATGACACAGAAATTAACAAATCTTTATAGGTCACTGTAAAGCCTTCAACAATACGCAAAGCCCATGCCGCATTGTCGGCTTTGAAAGACTCCAAAATCACAAATATGAAACCAAACGACAAAACTACATGTATATTAATGTAAAAACAACTGAACGAAAAACAAATGTTTAACACAGCAATAAACGACAACTGAATTACAGGCTCCTAACTTGGTACAGACAAATATATACAAAATGTGGCGGGGTTAAACATGTTAGCGGAATCTCAACCCTATACTTAATTCGGACAGTGATGTAACAGCATAGCATATGAACGAACTATATGTCCATTCTCAATTTTATAAAATTGTGTTGAAAAAGGCTAAATACATATAAGAAAACACATGGACCTGACATGGTACTTGTACATTCCAACAACAAAAAGTACATATCTGAGAAGACTCGCAGTCAGTGACAGCTAGTTCAAAGCAAATAAAAAACAATCGTGCATCAAGACTAAATTATCAATCACATCCAATATACAATGGATGGATGCAGTGGAAAGACGTCATATAAACAGTTAGAGAAAACCATTACCTTGTTCAACGCCAAGATACATGCGTCGACAGATGGTAGATCCATTAAAGTGCATATGTATATAACAATAGTGTCTAGTCTGCTATTAATTTACGGTAGCAAAATCTATATTTATACCAATAACAAAATGTTGTGTCCTAAGTAAACGGATGCCCCATCTGCACTATCATTTCAATGTTAAGTGGACCGTGAAAATGGGGTATAATCTCTAATTTGGCATTAAGAAGATCATATCACAAGGAACATTAGTACTAAGTTTCAAGCTGATCATGAAAAACTTCTCGACCATAATCTTTAATCTACCTGGACCAACAATCTTTAACCTGAAGCGGGACGAACGAATGGACGGACGGACGAACAGACGGACTGACGCACAGACCAGAAAACATAATGGCATAAATGGGACATAAAACCAATATTCAAATACAGAGATGAAATGCTAACATTTAGAATAAGTTTATTTAAAGGGTCAATAAGCTTATAGCTATGGAAGAATAAAGTACAAGTTTTAAGTTATTTGTGGTAACGAAATCCCTAACTTAATAATTTACCACTAATACACATAAATTACGTTTGTTGAAATCTAAAACCTCACAACAGACACGAGCATAGTGGATGTTAAAAAGGTATTATCAAGAATTCATATTCATTAATTTTTATAAATTTAAAAATAACAGTTTGCAGTATTTGCAATATTCTTCGAATTATAAAGGGGTTTTCTTCCTCATGTGTATATTATAACCGTAGCCGTATTTTGGAATTGTTTACGCAATGCTCTTAGATTTTAAATTTATTTAGAATTCTATTTTTCTTTTATTTGAGTGCCAACTGTTTGTCTCTTATAGACGAAACGCGCCTCTGCTATGCAACGTTTTGTCTTGATATAATTTTTTTAGTCAACATTTCTGCGTTATCATGAATATCACTGATATAAATGTAAACATAGTCATATTTTTAAACTTACAGTTGGCGTAATTCTGAATTCTTGTAAATCCTAAAGATTTTTTTAACTCAAGCAAAACTATTTACCGTAGTCGTATTTTGGAAAAATCTGTGAAAAATTATTGACCCTCTTCTAATTTATACTTGATTTGGCTATTTAACTTTTTTTTTATTCGAGCATCACTGAGAGTCTTATGAAGATGTAACCCGCGTCTGGCATGCAAGATCTTAGGCCTAATACTTTTTTGAACAGGGATAAATGAAAAAAAATCAGACTTCTAGTACAAATGTATGTACACAATACATACTGCTTATAGTTGTAATTATTACATAGTTTACCTACCATCTTTAAATAAATTGGCATTTGTATGTTGTAGATAAAAAACACATCTGTGAACAGACTGTAACACTTAGTTATGTCCAGTAAAGAGGCTACTGCAGACAAAGAGTTTCACCGAAAAAGTTCTTGTCTACGTCAAATGAAAAATCTTACTGGTAAACAACCTTACAAATGTGATGAATGTTGTAAAGAATTTAGTAGCAAAGGCAATTATAATATACACAAGAAAATCCATACTGGTGAAAAACCTTACAAATGTGATATTTGTGGAAAAGGATTTGTCCAAAACAGTAACTGTAAAGTTCATTTGAGAAAACATACTGGCGAAACACCTTACAAATGTGATAAATGTGGAAAAGTATTTGGTCATAAAGGCAATTATAATATACACAAGAAAATCCATACTGGTGGAAAACCTTACAAATGTGATATTTGTGGAAAGGAATTTTGCCAAAAAAATAACTGTAAAGTTCACATGAGAACACATACTAGCGAAAAACCTTACAAATGTGATGTATGTGATAAGGAATTTGGTCAGAAAGGCAACTATAATGAACACATGAGAATTCATACTGGGGAAAAACATTTTAAATGTGTTTTTTGTGATCAAGAGTTTCACCGAGAAAGCACCTGTCGAATTCACATGAGAAAGCATACTGGTGAACAACCTTACAGATGTGATGTTTGTGGAAAACAGTTTCGCAGAAAAAGGAATTGTCTAACTCACATGAGAACACATACTGGCGAAAAACCTTACAAATGTGATATTTGTGAAAAAAAGTTTGGCAAAAAAGATAGTTGTCTAATTCACATGAGAACACATACTGGTGAAAAACCTTACAAATGTGATGAATGTGGTAAAGAATTTAGTGCCAAGAGCAACTATAATGTACACATGAAAAAACATACTGGCGAAAAACCTTACGCATGTTATATTTGTGGAAAAGAATTTGGCCAAAGCAGTTCTTGTCGTACACACATGATAACACATACTGGCGAAAAACCTTACAGATGTGATGTATGTGGTAAAGCATTTGGTCACAAAAGCAATCGTAATAAACACATGAAAATCCATACTTGGAAAGATAAGATGTGATATTTTGAAAAAGAGTTGGCAGAATCAGTAATTGTCTGAGACATACAAAAACACATACTGATAAAAGATGACCTAAAATGTGACGTATGGGTACAAGCTTTAGTTCCGACGGTTATTATCGTAAAGACATTATAACCCATACTTGTGATGAATAATTGCATGCACATTTACCTGTATCGGTAAATAATTTAGTGGAAAAAGTCACTTTTATAGGCACACGAGAATTCGTGAAATTTACAAAAGTGGTGTACATGTGTTGAGTGAAGGATTAAGTGACAATAGATACACGAGAAATCATGAACGTTATGATCTTTACAAGTGTGGTATGCAAAAATTCATACATGTGATGACCTTTATACAAGTATGTCCTTCCGATGACGTTCATATAACACTGAGTTCATATATATATAAGGCAGCAACCATTTGATTTTCTGGGGTTTTTTTTGGAAAAGTTTTTGGAGAAAAAAATAATTTGTTTTTGATTCTAAGAAAAAAAAATGTTTGTTTCACCCTCAGCTGCCACTATATGTAATGCTAAAATTGAAAGAAAAAAATTGTTTGCGACTTGTCGCGAAAAAAATAGATTGTTTTTCGCTGCAGGCGAAAAAAAAAATTTGTCCAGAAAAAAAAACATAGCCCCCCCCCCCCCCCCAGAAAATCAAATGGTTGCTGCCTAACACTTGTACTCAATTTTGGTAGGAGTATGTCCTTCGGATACATTCATTTAACACTGATACTAAGTTTTTGTAGGAGTATGTCCTTCCGATAATATTCATATAACACTAGTACGAAGTTTTTGTATGAAATGTCCTTCCGATAACGTTCATATTATATAACTCTGGTACTCAATTTTTGTGGGAATATGTTCTTCCGATACATTCATTTACTAAGTTTTTGTAGGAGTACGTCCTTCCGATAACGTTCATATAACACTGGTACTAAGTTTTTGTATTAGTATGTCCTTCCGATAACGTTATAAAAAGACTTGAACTTACTTATTCTTGGGCTAGACCCAAACAAAACGTACATATAGCACTTTTACTGCCTACTAGAGGTATATGGTAGTATCATATGTTTTTTTTTTAAATTATTTGATGCCGTGGGATTGGGATTTTTAGCTTTAATGTAAACCATGTCCGGTTTTTAACTTGTATTTACAGCAAAGATAGCCAGTTTTGTGTTCTGTAATATACTGTAACAGTTTAATTTTTCATGTCCGGTAGCATCGTTATTTCTCAAAACATCTTCCGAACAATATCTGGACGGTGTCGTGGGCATGTACAATTGCCAAACCACACATGAACGTTCTTTAGTCTTCGTAGATCTAATCCAACTTGAAGTCTTTTTGAGTCTACGACAAGCAGAACATGATATTTTATTATACCATTGAATATTGAAGCCATAGTCATGATGACGTCAAGATCGATTACTTGATTGGTGTTCCGTAAACGTAGCCGCAGAACAAAAACGCGAGAGCTACTTTTGAATATTTCTACAATTTTAAGTAGTTTTCCACTCACAAACACAATAATATTTTCAACATTTATTAAACTATTTTTTTTTTACTTTTATGTTGTTTTAAAATATCAATTTGACTTGAATTTGGGACCCCGCTAACATGTTTAACCCCGCCACATTCAAAATGTATGTGCCTGTCCCAAGTCAGAAGCCTGTAATTCAGTGGTTGTCGTTTGTTTATGTGTTACATTTTTGTTTTTCGTTCAATTTTTGTGCATAAAGAAGGCCGTTAGTTTTCTTGTTTGAATTGTTTTACATTGTCATTTCGGGGCCTTTTATAACTGACTATGCGGTATGGGCTTTGCTCATTGTTGAAGGCCGTACGATGACCTATAGTTGATAATTTCTGTGTTATTTTGGTCTCTTATGCAGAGTTGTCTCATTGACAATCATACCACATCTTCTTTTTTATATTTATATGAGTATATTAAATAAACATGTTTATACCAAGCTAAGTCAGTTTATATCTTGTTTTTCGTCTGACTATACAAAAGGAGAGGAGAGCTACTTTGATAGATCAGGTTGACTGATAAGCTGTCTATATAAAGTAATGTGACAATGCATGGCATGAAGACATCACCAAATCACCGTATGCAATACTCAAAAAGACATCCAGAGCTTACCATATAGTCATCAACTACCCACCAACAGGCCGTGAGCTTTGGTTGGCTCTTAACTCAAATCCAAGAGCACAGCAAAATGTCAAAATATTCTATTCAAACTGGGTGACCTGTGAGAAAAACTTTGAAATTTTCCAAAGAAATACACACACCACTCAACTTTTAATAAGGAGATTTGGTATTAATGCAAATGAGTCATGCCACATCTTATCTTTATATGGTATTGAACTTAGAATTGAAAATATTGTTTACCTACATTTTGATTTATATTATTATCCAGTGAAGAGTATTCTTAATTTTTCTTAAAGGGGCACTATAGCTACGAAATTTAAAAAAAATCCAATATCTTTTTTTTTGCTCAATCAATATAAATGAAATGCAAATAGTGAAATAATAATTAGCTTTTAGCAGCCAGTATGGTTCAATTTTGTCAAAATAAGCTAAAAAAAACACCATTGATTATGAATTATTCACTTGCAAGTGAATAATTCGACATCATTGAATCCGTATTCATGTGAACTTCAATTTAACCCATTAGCTTGAGATGGATAATACGTGAATTATATGTGTAAAGTTATTTAAAGGAAAAGAATGTCAACATTGAAAGTGAAACAAAGATAAATCATTTAATTGACTGATTCGATCCACAAAAATCATTCTTATACAGGTAAAAACGATGATAAACATTTATTTTTCATCTATAATATGGAATTAAATAGACCTAGAATAATCCAACAGCACGAGTTTACTTAATCTATTTATAACTATATTTATGTTTACATCGCTTATATGGCCATCGCATAACTTTAGAGGTCAACTCGATAATTAATTAGATGGCGTCTGGACTAAAATACACACGAAGCATTTTCATGCTCGTGCCCTGTTTATTATTTATTTTAGACTTTCAATAGTTAATAGATAAATGTTTTACATTGTTATAAATAAAATATGAGAATTTGATTAAAATCGGTGAACTTGAATTTGACAGCTAGTGCCCCTTTACTGCATTTTATATATATACTAAAGCATCTCTGGTAGGTTGATATTAATAACATTTTCATCTAAAGAAATTTCAAAACTATTATTAAAAACTAGCAAAGATTAGTCATGCATACCTTTTAGTAATAGCTTGTTATCATAAGCAAGGTATGTTTGCTGAGGATTTTTTTTTTAACATGTAGCAATACAAAATTTGTCAAGATTTTTTGTAAATCAAGGCAAATCCAAATAACTGAGAGGCAGAAGAAACCAAAGGAAAATTCAAACCGAACTAAGAAAGCCAGGGCAAAAATTCCTCAACATGGCCAGCAGCCATTTCCAAAACACCACAATGCAAACAAAAGACTGAGAATTAAAAGTCACAATAGGTGTTCGATAGTGGAAAATAGTCCTGCTGCACCTGAGGCACCCATCACATGATAGTTACAGACGACAACAAAAAAAGTTTCCCTGGAAACACAAAAAAAGTTTCCCCTGGAAAAACACAAAAAAACAGTTTGCCCTGAAAACACCATAAACAATGTTTCCCCTGGAACACAAACAAAAAGGTTTCCCCTGGAAACACAAAAAAAAATGTTTCCCCTGAAAAAAAAAAAAAAAAATTTCCCCTGTAAAAACAAAACAAAAATAGATTGCCCTGGAAACACCCTAAAAAATGTTTCCCCTGGAAACAAAGAAAAAATGTTCCCCCAGGAAACACGGAAACTGATTGGAATTAAATCTGTCCTTAAAACATGAAAATACAATCTTTCAGAAGCAGAGAAACCAATACTAGACGACATCATTATAGATTAACAAGTAGTTAAACAATAATTACTAGACAAGTCTGGAAACACAAAAAAAAAGAATGTGTTCCCCGTGCCAAACACATAAAAAAGAATGAAATGTGTTCCTTGGAAACACTAAAAATTTCTGAGATAAATTAGGAGGGGAAAACATTGACAATTAGTCAAAAAAAAATCTAGACAAACCCTGGAAACATAACAAAATGTTTCCTCTGGAAACACAAAAATAATATGTTTCCACTGGAAACACAAAATTGACCCCCTCCTAGTAATATTATGAGTGTTCATAGTTTATATCAAATATCTAATAAATATATTCAAACATGAGGATAAAATGTTTGGAAAATTGTACTGACGGACAGAATGACAAACTAGTAATCACTAGTGAATGCATACTTGTTTGACATATAAACAATGTTCCCCTTCTATATACTAGAATTATTTTGAAAATAATTAATCAATCTATGAAAAATGAATATCACCCCTTTTCTTAAAATTTAAACATTATTAATAAATTATCTGTGATTTGTGTTACGTAATGTAATCAGTATACAGTGTCTGCGAAGAATAACGGTGCACTATTTTGTGCGTATGGTTTTAATTTTTTTTTTGTGCAGACCGGATATTCGCTACTGCTCATTCCTCATGGCGTCTAAACAGCCGCCGCGTAAATTGTTGCGGAAACGTCCACGTCCAAGTTATAACGAGACGACTTCGGACGATGAAGGGCATAATTGTTCGTCATCAGGAGACACTAATTTTAGTAATGAATCACGTCCATTCGGTGCTTTGCCAAAGAATGTTTCAGATTGGACGATATTTGATCTTGACAAATTAGCCATATTCTACGACCGAACTGCTAAACCAACACCATCCGATGTTCTTCAGTTAGTAACAGACAAAACTGGTTTTTATGGAAATTTAACAATAGAACAACAAGAAGTTATGAAAGTAATTATAGATAACCTTGACTTTGATCTCAAAATAGAAGAACAAAAATTGAAACAACAACAGTATGTGGAAGGAATTATCACGGAGCTACGTCTAACAGAAGACAAATTACAAAAACAGATGGAACCCATCTCGTCGCATAAACAGTAAGTTTCAAATTCCGAATCATTTCTACCTGTGGCTGTAAAACATTTTGGCAAAATCAAATAACAAAACATATAAAAAACGAATGGACAAGAACTGTCATATTCCTGATTTGGTACAGGCATTTTCAAATGTAGAAAATGGTGGATTAAACCTGGTTCTATAGCTCTAACCCTCTCACTTTAATGACAGTCTCATCAATTTTCGATATATTTACATTGATGCGTTAAATAAACAGACACAATAAATAAAATAGTCAAAATATGGGTACCTCAGTCATCATCATATAACAATTTTAAAAGGAACAATTTAACAGAACACAGAAACATCTACTATAGACGAACACGGTATCGGGACCGTTCGCCCTAGTAACATGTTCGCCCTGGGTCCGTTTGCCCTGAGTTCGTTCGCCCTTAGAGTCCGTTCGCCCTACTAAAAATATTAATATTCAGGGCATTGAAGTTGAATAAACTTAATCAGATATATTTCTATGGTATATATTCTTGAAATTTATGGAAACATGGAAATATCTAAAAGTTTATGGCTTGTTAAGGATCATTAATTTATTGTTTTATGACAAATTAATTCGGATCACTGCTTATCGTGATACCTGTCTTTTGATGGATTTATAATATAAAAAACAAATTTGTTTTGATAATATATTCAGCTTGAAATTAATTTAAAAAAATGTACGAACTGTAAAACGGATTTACAAGTTCATTCATTAAAATACTCTGAGACTAGTCTAAGTTATACTGCATACATTAGTGAATGACTGAATACAATTATTTTGTTAACAAATATCAACAAAGATAAATACATTGTATTCCAGTATTCTACTGCAATCAAAGAGAAAATGATGAAATTGATTGCGGCAATATCAATATTCGGTGATTTTTTCAACAAACTTCAACATATTTTATTCAAATACTTAAAAGTATGCCACTATAGACAACAATTAGTAAAAAATAAAAATCAGGGCGAATGGATCCTGGGCGAACAGGTATCAGGGCGAACAGGTACTAGGGCGAACGTGAATTAGGGCGTACGGACCCGGATTCGACGAACACATTCATTAATTTGAATGTCTGACGTCTGTAAATTTTATACGTCACATAAATTTGTCGTTCAATGTGCATACAAACAATTTTAAAATTTACATAGGAATGTTAGCATACAGGGTTAAAAAATCAAAAGTATGTAAGAATATATATGTACATGTATGTCTTCAGTGGGACTTAAACTTGAGTCTTTTTTAAGAGGGGAAACAAAATGTGTGGGCATGGAGCTAGTTCAGCTTTGGTTTATTCAGCCATGTAATAAAAGAAGTTTCAGTCATGCTTTTATTTTATATTTATCAATTATGGACTTTTGAGGAGGTCAATATATATGTTACATGTATATATGGACCTGTTCAGATTATATTGACCAAGGATGAGGTATGAGTGTCAATAATATAATTTATAGCTAAGAGCTAAGATGTCCATAATTAACATAATTTGACTGAGTCATTTGTGAGTTAAAGTCCTTAATTTATTATATCAAAAAGTTGTACATATATGTTAGACTCAGATCGACGTCCGTTCCTCAAATCAACTTCCAAATGTGACGTCACAATAAATAACATTCCAAATCAAAGGCTAATTTTATGCCTATCTAATCGACATCCATTTTTTGGCATTCTCTAGTCAATGATGCTGATTTTCAGCTTCTCTAATCAACATCCATTTTGGACACAGAATACAAAACTGAAGTGAACCAATAGCAGCTGAAACATTTAAACCTTTAAACATATTACATGTATTATGAGAGACAAATAAGATCTATTTAAAATGAAATGTGTTTTTTTTTAAATTATTACATGTATACTAGAATTTAAGTAGGTTGTGATATCAATTTTTAAATTTTAGAGATCGGTATGATTTCCAGAGGGAAAACTATACACCACAGTTCAAATAAAATGGATGTGAGGAATTATAAACCATACCGCTTTTCAACAATGATAAAAACCCTTACCACAAAGGCTACATGTATATATAAAAGGCCACGACATAAATAATGTAAACAATTTAGATAAAAAAATAAATGGTCTTTATAAATTTTTTTCTGTAAAACAAATATGACAGACATAAACCATCGAAAAACCATTGCACTGTAGGTCCATACAAAATATGTTGGGGTTAAATCTAAATATGCCAATTTCTTGCATTTAAGTTTCACTCCAGGTGTTAAACTCAGAAATTTTGTGAAAAAAACCCCTTACAGAGTCCAAATTATAATACTTTCTGTGTCTCAAAACAATTGGCTGTGCTTCTTTATAAGGGCCCCGCCTAAGGCGGGTCGCCCTATAGTGATCAGTCTGTCTGTCCGTCCGTAACACTTTAACTTTGTGCCCGCTCTATATCTTGAGAACTGTTATGATTTCAAAGTTTATACTTGACATCCATTTTAACCAACACCAGAGGGTGTGTCAAGATGTATACATGTACAACTTCCTAGGTCAAAGGTCAATGTCAAAAACTGGTTTCAGTTGACAACCCTGTGTCCTTTGGTGAAGACTGTGCCCGCTCTATATCTTGATAACCGTTATGATTTCAAAGTTTATACTTGACATCCATTTTAACCACCACCAGAGGGCGTGTCATGATGTATGTACAACTTCCTAGGTAAAAAAAACTTTGGTTTCGGTTGTCCCGTGTCCTGTGGTGAAGATCGTGTCCGCTCTATATCTTGAGAACCGTTATGATTTCAAATATTATACTTGACACGCATTTTAACCAACACCAGAGGGTGTGTCATAATGTATGTACAACTTCCTTGGTCAAAGGTCTGTCTGTCTGTTGGTCTGTCCATCGCTAACAAATTTGATCCACACTATATTTTGAGAGGACAGCTGTTATTATATCATACTTTATACCTGACAAACATTTTCAACTTAACATATATATTAACCAACACCAGAGAATGTGTCATAATGTATGCATCCTAGGTCAAAGGTCAGTCTGTCGGTCTGTCCATCCGTTCGTTGTTCTTGACAAATTGTGTCCGCTCTACCTCTCGAGAACCATTAATATTTCATGCTTCATATCAGATTATCCATACAACTTATTTACCCAACGTTATTGACAGCGGGGCCCACAGAGATGGCTCCCATCTCAATAGTATCTAGTTTGTCTACTGTTAAAGACTGAATAAAGCTCCTAGATTTTGATTGATTTTCTTTGTCGTTTGGTTGCTTACTTTAAATTGCCATACATTTACATGCATGTAATTTATTATTATTAATAGGAATGACACACTTTTATGTGGATCAATTGGATTAAATTTTTATCAAGATTAACATTAAAGTTAGTTAGGGGTACTACTTGTATAAAGTTATTTTTATTTACTTGAAGAAGTGTAAAAAATATACACATATAAGTTAATAAATAATGTTTGAATAATCTCCCCTTAATTTTCTCAAAAATTTACTTGTACAAGTAAATTTTTCTAACAATCCCACAAAGGTCATCAAGTTTTGAGATGTAAATTGATGCCTTTAATGATTTTTCCCAGGTTTGCTCAATTTTTTTATTAAGAGTTAAATGTTTCATCTCATTAATTCAACAAAGAAACTGATTGCACAAAGATCTTAAGTATTTGCACAAGGCCTTCAAAAATTGCTCCTTGGGGGCTTGTAAATGAGCAGTGTTCTGAAGATAACAGACAAATGGGATTTTCATTGTCCATGAAATTACACTTAAATGATTAGTATAGACATCTGCAAAGGGCAGATAATTTAAAATTCTATTGGAGCAAAGATTCATAAGATCAATAATAGAAGATAGGATGACTTTTTATACGACCTCAAAAATTGAAAATTTGTTCGTCGTATATTGCTATCAAGTGGTGTCGTTGTCTTCGTCGTCGTCGTCAGAATACTTTTAGTTTTCACACTCTAACTTTAGTAAAAGTGAATAGAAATCTATGAAATTTAAACACAAGGTTTATGACCACAAAAGGAAGGTTGGGATTGATTTTGGGAGTTATGGTTCCAACAGTTTAGGAATAAGGGGCCAAAAAAGGGCCCAAATAAGCATTATTCTTGGTTTTTATACGACCGCTAAAATTGAAAAATTTTTCGTCGTATATTCTTTTTTTACATTTTTAGCTCACCTGGCCCGAAGGGCCAAGTGAGCTTATGCCATCACTTGGCATCCGTCGTCTGTTGTGGTCGTCGTCTGTCGTCGTAAACTATTTCAAGAATCTTCTCCTCTGAAACTACTAGGCCAAATACTTCCAAACTTTAACTGAATGTTCCTTAGGGTATCTAGTTTATAAATTGTATCCGTAGTTTTGATTTATCAACAAACATGGTCGCCATTGCTAAAAATAAAACATAGGGGTCAAATGCAGTTTTTTGGCTTATATCTCAAAAACGAAAGCATTTAGGGCAAATCTGACATGGAGTAAAAATGTTTATTAGATTAGGTCAAGATCTATCAGCCCATTGTTGGGTTGCTGCCACTTAATTGGTAATTTTAAGGAAATTTTGCAGTTTTTATACGACCGCAAATTTTGAAAAAATTTTCGTCGTATATTGCTATCACGTTGGCGTCGTCGTCGTCGTTGTCGTCGTCCGAATACTTTTAGTTTTCGCACTCTAACTTTAGTAAAAGTGAATAAAAATCTATGAAATTTTAACACAAGGTTTATGACCATAAAAGGAAGGCTGGTATTGATTTTGGGAGTTTTGGTCCCAACATTTTAGGAATTAGGGGCCAAAAAGGGCCCAAATAAGCATTTTCTTGGTTTTCGCACTATAACTTAAGTTTAAGTTAATAGAAATCTATGAAATTTTGACACAAGGTTTATGACCACAAAAGAAAGGTTGGGATTGATTTTGGGAGTTTTGGTTTCAACAGTTTAGGAATTAGGGGCCAAAAAAGGGCCCAAATAAGCATTATTCTTGGTTTTCGCACAATAACTTTAGTTAAAGTAAATAAAAATCAATGAAATTTAAACACAATGTTTATGACCACAAAAGGAAGGTTGGTATTGATTTTGGGAGTTTTGGTCCCAACAGTTTAGGAATTGGGGGCCAAAAAGGGACCCAAATAAGCATTTTTCTTGGTTTTCGCACCATAGCGTTAGTATAAGTAAATAGAAATCTATGAAATTTAAACACAAGGTTTATGACTATAAAAAGAAGGTTGGTATTGATTTTGGGAGTTTTGGTCCCAACAGTTAAGGAAAAAGGGGCCCAAAGGGTCCAAAATTAAACTTTGTTTGATTTCATCAAAATTGAATAATTGGGGTTCTTTAAATATGCCGAATCTAACTGTGTATTTAGATTCTTAATTTTTGGTCCCGTTTTCAAATTGGTCTACATTAAGGTCCAAAGGGTCCAAAATTAAACTTAGTTTGATTTTAACAAAAATTGAAACCTTGGGGTTCTTTGATATGCTGAATCTAAAAATGTACTTAGATTTTTGATTATTGGCCCAGTTTTCAAGTTGGCCCAAATCGAGGTCCAAAATTAAACATTGTTTGATTTCATCAAAAATTGAATAATTGGGGTTCTTTGATATGCTAAATCTAACTGTGTATGCAGATTCTTAATTTTTGGTCCAGTTTTAAAATTGGTCTAAATTAAAGTGCAAAGGGTCCAAAATTAAACTAAGTTTGATTTTAACAAAAATTAAATTCTTGGGCCTCTTTGATATGCTGAATCTTAACATGTACTTAGATTTTTGATTATGGGCCCAGTTTTCAAGTTGGTCCAAATCAGGATCTAAAATTATTATATTAAGTATTGTGCAATAGCAAGTCTTTTCAATTGCACAGTATTGTGCAATGGCAAGAAATATCTAATTTCACAATATTGTGAAATAGCAAATTTTTTTTTAATTAAGAGTTATCTTTCTTTGTCCAGTATAGTAAGCAAGAAATATCTTATTGCAAGAATTTTTTTTAATTGGAGTTATCTTTCTTTGTCCAGAATCAACTTAAATCTTTGTTATATACAATATACAATGTATATTCACTTTTTACTACCAACTGATAAATTTAAATAATCTTTACCATTCAGTGATAACAAGCAGTTTTTTTACATCTTAATATTTCATGATGTATTTAAATGAGTAGTAATTGTTGCAAACTCCATTAGAATATTTTAATTAAAATTAGTTTTGGAATAAGGGAAAGGGGGATGTGATTAAAAAATTGGGTTCGATTTTTCTCATTTGAAATTTCATAAATAAAATAAAAAGAAAATTTCTTCAAACATTTTTTTGAGAGGATTAATATTCAACAGCATAGTGAATTGCTCTAAGAGAAAACAAAAATTTTAAGTTCATTTGAATACATTCATTCTGTGTCAGAAACCTATGCTGTGTCAACTATTCAATCACAATCCAAATTTAGAGCGGAATCCAGCTTGAATGTTGTGTCCATACTTGCCCCAACTGTTCAGGGTTCAACCTCTGCGGTCGTATAAAGCTACGCCCTGCGGAGCATCTGGTTGGTCATTATCTTGAATATTATCATGGATAAAGATAAACTGTAAACAGCAAAAATGATCAGCAAAGTAAGAGCTACAAATAAGTAAATATGACACAAATTGTCAATTGACCCCTTTAGGGGTTATTGTCCTTTAATGACAATTTTTCACAATTTGTTCATCATATTTGCTAACTTTAAAAAATCTTCTCCTCTAAAACTACTCAACCAAATTCAACCAAACTTCAACTGAATTATCAGTAGGGTGTATAAAATAAAGTTTGTGTTTTATTTTCTATTTCGTCAAAAAATATGTCCGTCATGGCGAATAATAGAACACAGGGTAAAATGCAGTTTTTGGCTTATATCTCAAAAACTCCAACATTTAGAGCAAATAAGACAAGAAGTAAAAGTATTTATTAGGTCAAGGTCTACCTGTCCTGAAATTTTCAGCTGAATTGGGTAACTGTTTTTTCAGGTATAATGCCCCTGAATTGATGATTTTAAAGAAATTTTGCCGTTTTTGGTTATTATCTTGAATATTATTGATACAGATAAACTGTTAATAGCAAAAATGTTAAGCAAAGTAAGATCTACAAATAAGTCAATTTGACCAAAATTGTCAATTGACCCCTTAAGGAGTTATTGCCCTTTATAGTCAATTTTAAACAATTTTCATAAATCATGTTGACTTACTTTAAAAAATCTTCTCCTTTGAAACTGCTGTATCAATTTCAGCCAAACTTAGGCTAAATGAGTTTCAGAGTATCTAGTATAAATTTTATATTTTATTTCCTTGTATGTCAAGAAACATTTTTTTTTTTAGCTCCTATGGCTAAAATAGAACATAGGAGAAAATGATTTTTTTTTGCTTTTGAAGAAAATAGGACGATTCAAAGAACATTTAAATAAATTGAAAAGCCAAAATAATCATTGATGAGAGATTTAACCAAAAAAATTAAGGTGAGCGATTCAGGCTCTTGAGAGCCTCTTGTAATATTTTATGATGTATTTAAATGAGTAATTATTGTTGCAAACTCCATTAGAAATTTGAATTGAGATTGGTTTTGGAATAAAGGAAAAGGGGATGTGAAAAAAAAATTGAGAGGGGGGGGGGGGGTTCAATTTTCTCATTTGAAATTTCATAAATAAAAAGAAAATTTCTTCAAACATTTTTTTGAGAGGATTAAAATATTCAACAGCATAGTGAATTGCTTAAAGGCAAAACACAAATTTTAAGTTCATTAGACCACATTCATTCTGTGTCAGAAACCTATGCTGTGTCAACTATTTAATCACAATCCAAATTTAGAGCTGAATCCAGCTTGAATGTTGTGTCCATACTTGTCCCAACCGTTCAGGGTTCAACCTCTGCGGTCATATAAGGCTGCTACCTGCAGAGCATCTGGTTTACTTCTACAAGTAAAAAAATCTGAACGTCTAAGGGACATAACTCAGCCAATATTTGTGTTTACCTATACAAGTATAAATAAAATTCACTTGTATAAGTATCCTACAAATTTACTTATATAAGTATATTAATATTACTTTTTCAAGCAATTAAAAATAACTTGTACAAGTAGTACCCCTGACTGAAAGTCATATGAAACGAGTGACCAGTGAAAAATAATGTTATTCCAATTCTTGAACCAATGCATACAAACATCATGAACTTAGAGACGACATCAAAAGTTTAATGATTGTCAACAAAAAAGCATGGATATCATGGATATTGAGCACTTGTTTAACATGTACAATCAGATAATAGTTTATTTTAAGCACATCCATGCCTATTGGGATTACCAGATCTCCAGTCACTTTGCATAAGAAAATATGTCCTGGAAGGAAGCAATTAAAATAAAGTAAACTTCTAAATATGAACAAATTAAAGAATTTTCTTCATAAAAAGTATATGTACATAAGTTTTATAATGAAAACTATCCATTTAGTCATGTTTAGTTATAAAGTAAAATACTGAAATATGCATCAATCTTTTTTAATTTGCAGTTTCATATGACTTTAATGAAAATTAAATCCAAGTTGATTTGGAACAGTGAAAATGTTAACATGTTTAAGGTGGCTTATATTTAGTACCAGAATTTATTCCGAACTAAACTAAGGGGGGGAATCTACGTAATCACGCAGGGTGTCGGCAATTGAAATTGGACCACCATCTTGTCGCTTCAAGGTAAGAATTTTACTTATTATGCCAGTTATATGAGGGTTATGATTATACAAAATAGTCCACCAAAGACTATATAAAGTAGGAAAATAAATAAGCCATCGCTCAATATTATTGGTTATCTCAATTTTGCAAACACTTCGATACCAGTTTTAGGAATTAGGTCAAACATGCAGGATATCGTCAAAAATTTTCATAACATCTTGATTATCAAGAACCGTCTACTTTATCAACAAATGAACATGTCCGAATTTTTTATTGTACTCTGGAAAATACTTGTTACTCACAAATATCCGTCATTATGGTCGAAAAACGTCTTATTTTTTTTAAAATGGAAAAAGGATGTCAGCAACACATCGAATATCGAAGGATGTTGGGGACACACTAATAAATTATTAATGTAATTGTCCTTTGATTTTATCAACCATTATGAAGATACTATAAAAAAAAAACAGGATTAGTGCTTGCTTCCATTTCATGCACTCAATTTCAGGATTCAATTTTTGTAAATATTTGAGAGAAAAAAACAGTTTTAGAAGGTGAAAATTTGGTTTCGTTTTAGTTAAGCCAGGGGTTCCACAGGGGTCATTTATTGGACCAAGTCTTTTTGATACTATTTATATATATATGACATTTCATCTGGTCCTACATCTACCAGGTGTTTAATAACTTTAGGCAACAGTAGTATACCGCTGTTCGAAATTCATAAATCGAGAAATAAAAACAAATCCGGGTTACAAACTAAAACTGAGGGAAATGCATCAAATATAAGAGGAAAACTACGACACAACAGAAATACAACATTAAAATATAACAAACACAGAAACGAACTATTATATGTCAATGGCAATGACTTGGTACAGGACATTTTAAGAAAAAAAATGGATTGAACAATCGTATGCATGTTGGTTCTTTATCGTGACCTTTGCTCAAGTCTACTGGCGGTTTTGTTGAAATTTCTTAAGTAATTGACAATGGGTGAAACTTAATATTTTTGGCAGGCGTTTTTATTTTGATTACAAATGAGGATTTGCATGGTTTTGATTTTTTTTACGGAGGGCGGTTTAGTGGGCGATCTGGTCGGCTGGTCAACATCAGGTTGTATTCGCGATCGTTAAAAATAGTATATGATGTGTCCCCGACATCCTTTCATATTCGATGTGTTGCCGACATCCTTTTTCCTTTTTTAAAAATAAGACGTTTTTCGGCCATAATGACGGATATTTGTGAGTAACAAGTATTTTCCCGAGTACAATAAAGAATTTGGACATGTTCATTTGTTGATAAAGTAGGCGGTTCTTGATAATCAAGATGTTGTTATGAAAAATTTTGCCGATATTCTACATGTTTGACCTAATTCCTAAAACTGGTATCGAAGTGTTTGCAAAATTGAGATAACCAATAGTATTGAGCAATGGCTCATTTATTTTCCTACTTTATATAGTCTTTGGTGGACTATTTTTTAATCATAACCCTCATATAACTGGCATAATAAGTAAAATTCTTACCTTGAAGCGACAAGATGGTGGTCCAATTTCAATCAACTACACCCTGCGTGATGACATACATTACCCCCCTTGTAAACATTCTATATTTTGTATAGCTATTAATCAAATCCTTAAATTTGACAATAATACACCAAACTACAGATCAATTTGAATTAATATATATGATAAAGATAACCCCTTGTTTTTATGGTAATTCAAGTTGATTTGGAAAAGTGACTATCTAAATTTAGTTCTTATATACAGAAAATTCTAGATTTTTTTTTACCAATAACTTCATTGTACTTTAAAATTCCATACCACATCTACTTATATCTATATACTAAGATTAGCAAGTACTCAATCAGAATTATTCAGTAAAGTCAAGACCAAAGAGGAGTACAGTTACATGTTCATGTAAGTGTAGTGTGAAGATTATGTAGAGTCTTTTTAAGTAAAACCTGTGCTCTACCAGTACAAAATATGGTCTTTTCAGACTTGAAGCATTTTTGCTATGTGCTTGCATTTATTACTACACTTACATTTATTACTACACTTACATTTTTTTCAGGTTTATGATTTGTAGCTATGCTTTAGACTTTATTACAGAAGTAAAACGTGTGATATATAAGATGGCTTATTACAACTTGGGAAAAGAGGCAGTGCCGGAATCATTTTACACATCCTTAACATCAAGTTTTACAAGAATTTGCCAGCTGACACCTGTGTAAGAAATTTTCCTTAGAAAATACTAGGATTTGGTGATTTTTCACCTGAACCACATTCAATGACATTAAAAAATATATTTATTCAAACATTGACAACAATTTTTTTTAATGGCAGCGAAAACAAGTCAATGAAATATTTTTATTTCTATAAAATCAAGAATTGTGATATATATCATGTATAAACAAAAACAGGAAAGGAGTGTTGATTTAAAGATCACAATACTTACTATTTTCAAACATAAGGCCAAAAAAAAATATATGTCTGTTTCCTGCTTCCAAGGCAAATAAATCAGGGTCGGTAGGTCTGGATATTTTTTTATTTTTTTTTGCACTCCCTGTCAGATTTGCAGTCGGTTAAATGTCATGTTTGGTTAGGGTCCTGTACCCTAAAATGATTTAATCCCTTTAAAGAAGCTTTAATTGAATAATCCTCCCAGTGCTGACATTTTTTAAACCTTAATTGTAGCACATTTGTGCTGGGAGCAGCCATTTTGATTGTTTGGGAAGTACCGATTATCAGGTTATCTGCATGTTGATATCGTAAAATATCAGCTGCGAGACATGATATGAAGCTTTTTGTCGAGTAAGCGTAGCGAACGAGATCAAAAAGCCTTCATATAATGCCAAGCAGCTGATATTTTACAATATCAATATGCAGATAATCTGATAATCGATTTATCGGGCTATATTTGCGTGTTTCGGAAGTGTTTGCTTTGTTTCGCCAGCACACAAAAGATTACTTGATAAGTTCAGGTCAAAGTTATTAACGTCGGTTCAAACATTATGACGTCGCTGATAAGTTCGGGTCAAAGTTATTAAGGCCGGGTCAACGTATTTGACGTCACAAAGACATGATACGGAATAATATTAAGAGCTGAACAGAGTGATATAGACAGTGGGACGACCGATAATAGTAAAATACGGATCTGGATCGGACCGGAAATGAATTTTTCCGGACCAGAAACAATTTTTTTGCCGGAATTGAATTAAAAGATTTAGGGTCGGGGGGTTTGAGTCAGGGTCGGTCGGGAAACAGGAAACAGACATATATTATTTTTTGGCCTAAGCATAATTAGTGAAGATGGAAGCAATTGTTTACCTGCTATATTCATAAGACATCATTTGTTCATAATTGTCTGTATATATATATACATGTGTATATTGATATTTATAAGGGATTACATTATATTCCATTTATAAGAGCCTTAAAGCTTCATTTAACATGTTTAAATATTTTAGACCAGGATTACTGTATAAAACTAAACTGCAAATTGATACAGTTAAAGTGACATCAATTCCTGATCTTGTGTTGGAGAAGAAAAAGAATATCACTTCAGCATCATCAGTTGTGTCTATTATAGAGGTAAACTACCTTTTATAACATTTATAATTAATTATACATGTACACAAATGTATTCATGTCTTTGAGTAGCCTTTTGTTTTTACACTTTCATGACTTTTGTCCCATTTAAATCTGTCTTGTCTCCTATTGATACATTGTAAGATTTTAAGATTCTCCTATGGTTGTGGCCTCAAGCTTCCAATAATAATTCAAAGTTAAAATAATAGCCTGTTGTTATGTTCTAATTGTGTTAAATTTAATTTTCCTTAAATCATTAATCTACACGGACAGTCACACAGGATAGAGTTTTGTCACCAACATGAATGCCTCCATATAATATATTTCTTCATGTTATTTCAATTGGTCAGCACACAGACAGTCAAACAGAATAGAGTTTTGTCACCAACATGAATGCCTCCATTTAATGTCTTTTTTCATGTTATTTCAATTGGTCAGCACACAGACAGTCACACAGGATAGAGTTTTGTCACCAACATGAATGCCTCCATATAATGTCTTTCTTCATGTTATTTCAATTGTTTGTGCTGTTTTTAAAGGCAGTGCTTTAAGGCCTGACTTTTAAGTCATGAGGTTCATCTTTTCATACGCAATCCTTGCTGGGGGTCTTTTGGCCAGAAATAGATCCGTAAATGTTCGAATTTCTCCTCTTCTTTTTATACGACCGCAAATTTTGAAAAAATTTTCGTCGTATATTGCTATCACGTTGGCGTCGTCGTCGTCGTCCGAATACTTTTAGTTTTCGCACTCTAACTTTAGTAAAAGTGAATAGAAATCTATGAAATTTTAACACAAGGTTTATGACCATAAAAGGAAGGCTGGTATTGATTTTGGGAGTTTTGGTCCCAACATTTTAGGAATTAGGGGCCAAAAAGGGCCCAAATAAGCATTTTCTTGGTTTTCGCACTATAACTTCAGTTTAAGTTAATAGAAATCTATGAAATTTTGACACAAGATTTATGACCACAAAAGAAAGGTTGGGATTGATTTTGGGAGTTTTGGTTTCAACAGTTTAGGAATTAGGGGCCAAAAAAGGGCCCAAATAAGCATTATTCTTGGTTTTTCGCACAATAACTTTAGTTAAAGTAAATAGAAATCAATGAAATTTAAACACAATGTTTATGACCACAAAAGAAAGGTTGGTATTGATTTTGGGAGTTTCGGTCCCAACAGTTTAGGAATTAGGGGCCAAAAAGGGACCCAAATAAGCATTTTTCTTGGTTTTCACACCATAGCGTTAGTATAAGTAAATAGAAATCTATGAAATTTAAACACAAGGTTTATGACTATAAAAGGAAGGTTGGTATTGATTTTGGGAGTTTTGGTCCAACAGTTAAGGAAAAAGGGGCCCAAAGGGTCCAAAATTAAACTTTGTTTGATTTCATCAAAATTGAATAATTGGGGTTCTTTAATATGCCGAATCTGACTGTGTATGTAGATTCTTAATTTTTGGTCCCGTTTTCAAATTGGTCTACATTAAGGTCCAAAGGGTCCAAAATTAAACTTAGTTTGATTTTAACAAAAATTGAAACCTTGGGGTTCTTTGATATGCTGAATCTAAAAATGTACTTAGATTTTTGATTCTTGGCCCAGTTTTCAAGTTGGCCCAAATCGAGGTCCAAAATTAAACATTGTTTGATTTCATCAAAAATTGAATAATTGGGGTTCTTTGATATGCCAAATCTAACTGTGTATGTAGATTCTTAATTTTTGGTCCAGTTTTAAAATTGGTCTAAATTAAAGTGCAAAGGGTCCAAAATTAAACTAAGTTTGATTTTAACAAAAATTAAATTCTTGGGCCTCTTTGATATGCTGAATCTAAACACGTACTTAGATTTTTATACGACCGCAAATTTTGACAAAATTTTCGTCGTATATTGCTATCACGTTGGCGTCGTCGTCGTCGTCGTCCGAATACTTTTAGTTTTCGCACTCTAACTTTAGTAAAAGTGAATAGAAATCTATGAAATTTTAACACAAGGTTTATGACCATAAAAGGAAGGTTGGTATTGATTTTGGGAGTTTTGGTCCTAACATTTTAGGAATTAGGGGCCAAAAAGGGCCCAAATAAGCATTTTCTTGGTTTTCGCACTATAACTTTCGTTTAAGTTAATAGAAATCTATGAAATTTTGACACAAGGTTGATGACCACAAAAGAAAGGTTGGGATTGATTTTGGGAGTTTTGGTTTTAACAGTTTAGGAATTAGGGGCCAAAAAAGGGCCCAAATAAGCATTATTCTGGGTTTTCGCACAATAACTTTAGTTTAAGTAAATAGAAATCAATGAAATTTTAACATAATGTTTATGACCACAAAAGGAAGATTGGTATTGATTTTGGGAGTTTAGGTCCCAACAGTTTAGGAATTAGGGGCCAAAAAGGGACCCAAATAAGCATTTTTCATGGTTTTCGCACCATAACGTTAGTATAAGTAAATAGAAATCTATGAAATTTAAACACAAGGTTAATGACCATAAAAGGAAAGTTGGTAATGATTTTGGGAGTTTTTGTCCCAACAGTTTAGGAAAAAGGGGCCCAAAGGGTCCAAAATTAAACTTTGTTTGATTTCATCAAAATTGAATAATTGGGGTTCTTTGATATGCCAAATCTAACTGTGTATGTAGATTCTTAACTTTTGGTCCCGTTTTCAAATTGGTCTACATTAAGGTCCAAAGGGTCCAAAATAAAACTTAGTTTGATTTTAACAAAAATTGAATCCTTGGGGTTCTTTGATATGCTGAATCTAAAAATGAACTTAGATTTTTTATTATTGGCCCAGTTTTCAAGTTGGCCCAAATCGGGGTACAAAATTAAACTTTTTTGATTTCATCAAAAATTGAATAAATGGGGTTCTTTGATATGCCAAATCTAACTGTGTATGTAGATTCTTCATTTTTGGTCCCGTTTTCAAATTGGCCTACATTAAGGTCCAAAGAGTCCAAAATTAAACTAAGTTTGATTTTAACAAAAATTAAATTCTTGGGCCTCTTTGATATGCTGAATCTAAACATGTACTTAGATTTTTGATTATGGGCCCAGTTTTCAAGTTGGTCCAAATCAGGATCTAAAATTATTATATTAAGTATTGTGGAATAGCAAGTCTTTTCAATTGCACAGTATTGTGCAATGGCAAGAAATATCTAATTTCACAATATTGTGAAATAGCAAATTTTTTTTTAATTAGAGTTATCTTTCTTTGTCCAAAATAGTAAGCAAGAAATATCTTATTGCAAGAATTTTTTTTAATTGGAGTTATCTTTCTTTGTCCAGAATCAACTTAAATCTTTGTTATATACAATATACAATGTATATTCACTTTTTACTACCAACTGATAAATTTAAATAATCTTTACCATTCAGTGATAACAAGCAGTGTTTTTACATTTTATTTACAGTTTATTTTATGATGTATTTAAATGAGTAGTTATTGTTGCAAACTCCATTAGAATATTTTAATTGAGATTAGTTTTGGAATAAGGGAAAGGGGGATGTGATTAAAAAATTGGGTTCAATTTTTCTCATTTGAAATTTCATAAATAAAAAGAAAATTCCTTCAAACATTATTTTGAGAGGATTAATATTGAACAGCATAGTGAATTGCTCTAAGAGAAAACAAAAAAATTAAGTTCATTAGAACACATTCATTCTGTGTCAGAAACCTATGCTGTGTCAACTATTTAATCACAATCCAAATTTAGAGTTGAATCCAGCTTGAATGTTGTGTCCATACTTGCCCCAACCGTTCAGGGTTCAACCTCTGCGGTCGTATAAAGCTACGCCCTGCGAAGCATCTGGTTATGGTATGATATGGTTTTTGTTTCATTCATTTACATTGGGGATTGAAGAAACGATCAGTGTGTATTGTTCGTTTTATAGAACTTGTTATAAGTGTGTATTTTGCATTATAAGCAGTCAACCTGACTACAAACTATCAATAGTTGTATATTCCGTGTGGAAAGAGGTCGGGTCAATTTCAAGTGTTATCTGACATCTAAAGATTCTTTAATTAGTTCAGACGTTGATATAACAATGAAAAGTCGACTGAACATGATTAATATTGCATCTTCTATAATTCAAAGCGGAATTCGGTTTATGAACGAGAAACCGTAAAGCGTTTTCAATTTCGGTATTAGTTATGTATGTTATCTACGTATTATCCTGGTTCCCGGTACTACTTTCCGGGTATTAGCTATTTGATATATTTGATGTGTAACATTACAATCGGGTACCAGCCAATCTACGTGTGTATGTGTACATGATTTAATGTCAAAATGACCGACTTAAAAAATAGTCCATAAACGTTCCGTATAATGATATGCAAATTCATAACTAATCGTAACTTTTTTTTATCTTTGTATAATTAATATAACAAAATGGATTCCTCTAAATTGAAAATAGCATTATTTTACGAGGATTTCTCATATTTTTTTCACTTCCGGCGCAGTAATACGTATGTTTTGAAGAAGCTCGAAGAATTTGACAAAGTGAATTGAGAAGGAAACGGATAGATATACGTTCTTGCTATCAGGTAAAACAATTTAAATGTACAGAACAAACACATTTACTTCACACAAATAGTACAGGCTTAAGCTTTTTATTGTCTAGCTTATACACGACTGTAGTCAAGTGTTTAAACGACGGCGGTGACCTACAAGGTACGGGTCATACTGGGTCAAGTCTAGTCCAAATAATTATGACGTCTGGCAAGGCTATTTTAATTTTTTTTCTGGGTCCAAGAAAAATAATAAAATAGCCGTCCCAGACGTCATAATTATTTGGACTAGGTCAAGTCTAAATATGTAAACCCATATCCACGTGCTATTAGGTAGAACGCATCGTAATGCAATATCTACAATTTTTCCTCCTTTATACATCGTTTAACCAGATATATTTCTCCTTTTTACATCGTTTAACAAGATTTATTTCTCTTTCAAATACACTTAAACACGGTTGTATGTACGTATCTCTTCTAGTGTTTTCTTGTTGTTATTAAAGTTCATTTGTTGATGTTTAGCAATTTTTGAACAACTGAACACAGGAGTGAATGAATGCAACAATTATATATACTGAAGACTTGGGCTGTACAATGATAGTGTACGTATATCATACTGATAATCATTCTAGCAGTAATTATGTTAATTTAGGATGTAATGTCTAATGACAGGAATTCATGAGCTATGCCTCAGGCTTTCTGAAAAAATATCAATGACAATGTAAACAGGAACAAAACATTGACACGAATGATGCTCTCTTCTATGTTATATAGTTATTTAGGTATATGTGTTGCACAAGTTTCAATTAAACTTAAGTTATAAAACTTTTTTTCAGGGCACAAACCCACTTTAAAGAGACTTGTCTACTGCCATACCCATCCTATTTTCATGCACCATTTGCAAGCAAGAGACTGAATGGTTTGCAAAATTAAAAATCAGGACGGTGTCCAATTAAAACAAAAGAACTTAACTGGATGAATATTGTAGGAGAAATCTAGACATGCTAGAGGAAAGTTTTGATTTGTGAAATTGGTTTTCCTGAAAAGTCATTCATCCTAGCCTGTAGAAAGGAACTATAACTGTCCACCACCAACTGACGAGCTAATGTTGAGCTTCACATATGGAATTACTCAAATACCATCAATGTCTATGTTTTCAGCACAAATTTCACAATTTATAACACAGCTGTGCTTTTTTTTATACCGTTAAAGAGTTGTATACCAAATTTTATTTTTTTATCAATAAATATATATTTAATTGTGTCATCTAAGAACAAAGTCTTGTATTTTGCCAAAAGATGCATACTAGTGAATGAAAGTGGTGCAGTTCATTTTGCTTTGGTATATAGAATTGAATTACAATTGTTCATGTTATTGGAATGCATATAAAAATAAGGAGATGTGGTACAATGTATATGATATTTAGTGAGTTTATCAAGCAAAAGTGAAAAAGAAATAGGTATAAGCAGTTACAGGTACTACTGTACAATCTCAAACAAGGAGAAAAACTCATACCGTAAAGAGAATTTCATATTTACAAGTAAGTTTTGTTTTTGCGTTGAAGAATTTTCTTCTATTGTTTTAATTGCAAATATGGGAAGTGGTTCAAATGCCAATGAGACAGCTGTTATGGCCACAGAGCCTTAATTGAAAACTTCTTTTTCATTCATACCGGTAGATTTTGCCTGGAGTAAGAAACATATCTGCCAACTTTTCAAAATGCACATGGGGGTTTTACGTGAAAGATGGTTCATATAGTCATACAAAACCTTCAAGGGGGCCTTCAAATGTAAGCAGGACAAGTCGCCCCACTGGCTAATCGGCCCACTTTTTAAAAAAACACCACAAACTGATTTATCAAATCACCCCACATGTGAAATGGGTTAAATCATGTTTAATATTACTCCTGCCAACTCGCCCCACATGTGAAATTGGTTAAATCGTTTTAAATCAGGGTTCTCACTAAGGATTTTTGAAGGCGAGTCCAGGGACTCGTCATTTTTGGCCACGGTGAGTCATGGTAACTGTGTTCAGTTTATACAAAATATTTCAATATTGATGTATTTGTGGACTCACCAGTTTTGAAAATGGTGAGTCCAGACAGATTTTGTTGAGTCCAGGACTCATGGACTCGCCTTAGCGAGAACCCTGTTTTATTTTACTCCTGCCAACTCGCCCTACTTATAAAAAAAACGGTAATTTTTAGATTAATATATATATATATATAATTAAAAATAAAAACTCGCACCACTTTAATGAAAACTAATCTACACAGAATACAAACAAACCGAAAATTAATTTAATTACTATTATTGATATATACTGAAGAATAAATGTAAGTTTTGAAGCTTAGTTATTTGCATAACAATTAAAAAGAAATCTGTTAATTGTATCATAATGCAATATAAGGAATTGAACTTATATTCAATGGGATAACATCTTTTTCCATATTTGGGGCGAGTTGGCATTACTAAATTCATCCTGGTTAATAATATATTTATCTAGATTTCACCGATTTCCATTAGGTGGGACCAGTTGGCAAGAGTTATATTAACAGAATTTAACTTATATACAATAGGATAACATCTTTTTACATAAGTGGGGCGAGTTGGCATTACTAAATTCTTCCTAGTTAATAATATATTTATCTAGATATTATCGTTTTCTATTAGGTGGGGCGAGTTGGCAGGAGTAATATTAACGGGATTTAACACAGTTCACAAGTGGGGCGATTTGGTAATCCAGGTTGGGGCAGGTTTTTTTTTAAAGTGGGGCGAGTTAGTGAAAAAGTGGGGCTATTTGCTAATGGGGCAATTGTCATGGATACCCTTCAAATATATTCTAATGTGGTTTTTGGCTTCTTCTTGCATTAACAAGCTTATAGCCATTGTTGAATTAATTGTTTTCTTTAAATAGTCGACAAAATTGCTCTTACAAAATTTCCATTTGGGAGCCTTGAGCTCGATGGGGGAAATACTCTGCAAATACTGACAGTTGGCAGGTATGGTCATCAAAAAAGTTGACATGTTACTATGTACATTTACCATTATGTTTCTTGATATTCTTGCTATACACACAGTACAGAGACTAGTCAATCTTTGTGAACTATTTTTTTTATGGGAGTCATAGAATATGCGTATACAATCAATAATTAAAAATAGTCTATTTATATTGAAAAGGAAAAGTTCTTATATATGTCTAAAGGAGAGGGACGAAAGACACTAAAGGGACAGTCAAACTCATAAATTTAAAGCAAACTGACAAGGCCATGGCTAAAAATGCATTTCATGGCGAGGCACAGAAAATATACTGTAAACAGTAGACTATAGATACATGTATAGGTGAACTAAGGTACAAAAGAACTCTAAATCTTAAATTCTACAAACCACCTCTGTTCTATGGAAGATAATGATATAACTGGACTAGAAATACACACAACCTGTAATTAACTGCCTTTACAGCGCTTTCGCGCTTTGATTAGACCCTACTACAACGAAACTCTATCCTGTGTGACTGTCTGTGTGCTGACCAAAAAAGTGAAAAAGTACATTTAAACAAAACGCATTTGACTAACAGGTCGAACAACTGATGTTCTTTAACCCTGCTGACTGCCATTGGTGATTGCCAAATAAAATTGATCACAAGATGTAACAAAATGGATCTTGATATAAATTTAATAATAAACAGAAATTTTTTTAACTTGTGGCCACAATGTTATGCCACAAACATATGGGGTCAATATTTTTTTACTACACCAGATCCGTATTTCGACAATAAATGTCTCTTCAGTGATATTAGGGTTGGAAGGCCATATAAAAAGTATATATATATATATATATAGAGAGAGAGAGAATAATACATGGCAAAATCCGTATCATATGTCGTATCATCCCGAGACATCAATATCAGCCCAAGGGCCTTTAGGCCCGAGGGATGATATTGGTCGAGGGTGATACGGCATGTGATACGGATTTTGCCATGTATTATACGCTTTATCATATATTTCAACAGAAGAGTATAATATTATATGAGATGTTTTCTAATCCATAGCTGCACTGGGTTACCTTCAGTTCTGCTTTTGTCTTGTTTCAAAGCCTTTAAAAAAATAACTGCTCAATTATTTATAGGAAGCACCTGGGTTACCTTATAATCTGTTGTTTTAAAAATATTTTTGTTTTATAATGGTATTTATTTGAGTGTTTTGTAATTTTTATAGTTGCATTTAGTGTTCCAAAAAATATGTTGTGAAAACTTGATGTTCGTAACGTCACATAAAATATGAAAACTTGACGTTCGTGACGTTACATACCAATTAATGACGTCATTCAAAAAATTGACCTATTTTGAGGAAATTTTTTCTTAAGCAAAAAAAACCCAAATAAACTGACTTTATGTAAAAAAAAAAATAAAAAAAAAGGTATGCGATACGGGTTTAGCTATGCGATACGGGGTATGTGATACAGGGAAGGGGATACAGACTGGAAAAACGCACCTTTATTAGATATACAAAATAGCTGTATTTTGTACTAAATATATGATAAATATATATACAACTCGTCTAAACATCAACCCAACAATGTCAGATCTGTAAATTTGCTTTCGCAAATTTTTGGTTCTTCCCTCGCCGGGATATATATATATATAAGAAAAACAGCAAGGCAACTTTATTCTCAACTGTAAGCAACAAATTTAATATTAAATCAGCGCAGTATTGCATATTTTGTTACAAATACTGCCTACAGCTTAGTAGGCACATACAGCTGGTACATAAAGAAGAAGACAGAGTAAAATTAAAGCAGGACTACTTCCTAAAGTTCTCCTCAAAAACAAAAAATAAAATATTTCATAATTTTGCTGTTTTTGGTTATTATCTGGAATATTATTATAGATAGAGATAAACTGTGAACAGCAAAAATGTACAGTCAGTTTTAAGGAGTTATTGCCCTTTATAATAGATTTTCCAATTTTTCTTAAATTTGTGTAATCTTTTACCAAAATCTTCTTCTAAAACTACCGGGCCAAATTTAACCTAACTTGGTCACAATCATTATTAGGATATTTAGTATTAAAAATGTGTGTGGTGACCCAGCCAACCAACCAAGATGGCCGCCATGGCTAAAAATAGAACATATGGGTAAAATGTAGATTTTGGCTTATAACTCTGAAACCAAAACATTAAGAGCAAATCTGACATGAGGTTGAATTGTTAACTAAGTCAAGATCTATCTGCCCTGGAATTTTCATATGAATTGAGCAACTGATTGTTGGGTTGCTGCCCTTGAATTGGTAATTTTTAAGGAAATTTTGCTGTGTTTGGTTATTATCTGGAATACTATTATAGATAGAGCTAAACTTTAAACAGCAATAATGTTCAGCAAAGTAAGATCTACAAATGAAAAATATATTATATATACTAATACACATAATTAACAGTGCCTAGTGATGTTTCATAGCCTGACCGGTTTCGGTCCATAAAGGACCTTCATCAGAGGCAGAATGGTGGATTAATGTTATGCTTTTACATTTTTCTCACTGATACACATAGTTAATATGGCTTCTACTAACGAAAGCTCCATTTGGAGAAAGTGTTTAGAGACTACTTATGTCAGTACACCTTTCCTATATTGCCTAAGATCTACAAATTAGTCAACATGACCAAAATGGTCAGTTGATCCCTTAAGGAGTTTTTGCCCTTTATAGTAAATTTTTAACAATTTTTCATTAATTTGGTAAATTTGGTAAATTTTTACAAAATATTTTCCTCCGTAACTAAGGGGCCAAGTTCATTACAGATAGATAAAATTGTAAGTACATTTAGGAAGAATGTTCAGTAAAGTAAGATCTACAAACACATCGCCATCACCAAAACACAATTTTGTCCTGAATCCATCTATGTCCTTTGTTTGATATGCACATAGACCATGGTGAGCAACACAGGCTCTTAAGAGCCTTTAGTTATTATTACGAAAAATGCTACAGAGTTATAATTATCAATTATTGAAATTCTCATTTTGATTTTTTCATATAAATTAAACAGGATTTTTCTCAAAATAGACCAAATGGCAATAATAAATGCTGCAATAATTTCTGGGTATTATCAAGGACAAGAGAAACAGTCTTCATATTAACATTTGAAAAACATAAATGACCTAAGGAATAGACAATGGAAATGTGGCAATATTGTCTCATAATGCTGAACAAGCCAACATAAAATTGAGAATGGAAATGGGGAATATGTCAAAGATGTCCAAAATTAAACTTTATTTGATATCAACAAAAATTGAATCCTTGGGTCTTTGATATGCTGAATCTAAACATGTATTTTGATTTTTGTCGAGCCTTTCGACTTTAGTTGATAAAGCGAGACTAAGCGATCCTACATTCCGTCGTCGTCGTCGCCGGCGTCCACAAATATTCACTCTGGTTAAAGTTTTTGAAAATTTAATAACTTTCTTAAACTGTACTGGATTTCTACCAAACTTGGACAGAAGCTTGTTTATGATCATAAGTTAGTATCCAAAAGTAAATTTTGTAAAAATAAAATTCTTTTTTCTGTATTTTATTTATAAATGGACTTAGTTTTTCTGCGGGGAAACATTACATTCACTCTGTGGTTAAAGTTTTTAAAAATTTGAATATCTTTCTTAAACTATACTGGATTTCTACCAAACTTGGACAGAAGCTTGTTTATGATCATAAGATAGTATCCAGAAGTAAAGTTTGCAAAAATAAAATTCATTTTTTCTGTTTTTTACTTATAAATGGACTTGGTTTTTCTGTGGGGAAACATTACATTCACTCTGTGGTTAAAGTTTTTAAAATTTTAATAACTTTCTTTAACTATCCTGGGTTTGTACCAAACTTGGACAGAAGCTTGTTTATGATCATAAAATAGTATCCAGAAGTAAATTTTGTAAAAAAATTAATCAATTTTTTCCGTATTATACTTTTAAATGGACTTAGGTTTTCTGCCAGGAAACAACACATTCACTCTGTGGTTAAATTTTTAAAAAATTTAATAAATTTAATAACTCTCTTATACTATTTTAAATTTGTACCAAACTTGGACAGAAGCTTGTTTATGATCAAAAGCTAGTATCTAGAAAGGAAATTTTGTTAATATTTGGTACCTGTGTATCTGCATTTTACTTATAAATGGACATAACATAAAGTCTGCAGTTAAAGTTTTTAAAACATTTATTCGATTCATAAACTATGATATCCTGAAATTTTTACCAAATTTGGACAGAAGCTTCTTACAATCAAAAGATATTATCAAGAGGAATATTTTTATTGATTGTTTTCCTCATTTTTGTTGAGCCTGGGAGTTACAGCAAAAGTAGGCGAGACACTGGGTTCGGTGGAACCCTTACGAATTTTTGATTATAGACCCAGTTTTTAAGTTGGTCCAAAATCTTTGTTTGATATCAACAAAAATTGAATATATGGGGTTCTTTGATATATGCTGAATCTAATTATGTATTTAGATTTTTATACGACCACAAAAATTGAAAATTTTTTGGTCATATATTGGTATGACATGGTATGACGTTAGCGTCGTCGTCGAAACTGGTCCACAATCATCATTAGGGTATGTAGTTTTGAAAATGTGTCAGATGACCCTGTCTGCGAACCAAGATAGTCGACATGGCTAAAAATAGTACATAGGCTAAAATGCAGTTTTTGGCTAAAATCTCAGAAAGCAAAGCATTTATAGCAAATCTGATATGATTAATTTGTTCGTTAGGTCAAAGTCTATCTGCCCTGAAAATTTCAGACTAATCCGGCATCCCGTTGTTGGGTTGCTGCCCCAGAATTGGTAATTTTCAGATAATTTTGCAGCTTTTGGTTATTATCTTGAATATTATTATAGATACAGATAAACTGTAAACAGCAATAATGTACAGCAAAGTAAGACCTACAAATAAGTCAACATGATCAAAATGGTCAGTTGACTCTTTAAGGAGTTATTGCCCTTTATAGTCAATTTTAAACAATTTTCATAAATTTTGTTAATTTTGTAAATTTTTATTCGTTTATGATATGCCCATTGACCAAGGTGAGTGACACAAGCTCTTTAGAGCCTTTATTTTAACTGCATCAGTAGAATTCGTAAATACTTATTAAAAGGAAATACAAAACATGAATATAAAGTGAAGCCTTGTTTCTTCTAGAACTCGAAAAAACAACCAAATCTTTGTTTAGGAATCAATTGACCAAGCTGCATGATCCAGGACTGAGGTGTAACTGAACATAACAGAAATTATGTTCACTTCCATTGAAAATGATCAGACTATTTATGATGGATTTATCTTCTGTTTATTAAATTACATAATAAAATTTTACAATGCATTTATATCTCTAAAGGTGAAGAAAGCTGTCATAACAGAAGCTGAAGAAAACAAAGTAGATGAAGACGGTAAAAAATCAAAAGCTCATATTCAACACTGGCTTAGTGAGAAAGTTTTAGGTCAACACGGAGGAGAACTTCTCTTAGCATGGAATTCTTTGGAAACAGAATATGTTCCGGGTATGATTGCTGTAGGAACCAAGGTAAAATGGTACAATTAAGTTGTATTAATGGTTATTTCTTTTTAAGCTTTTCTCATCTCTTGGCGTCTGTCGTCGTCATCTTTAACTGTTACAAAAATCTTCTCCTGAAACTACTGGGCCAAATTTAACCAAACTTGGCCACAATCATCATTGGAGTATCTAGTTTTAAAAATGTGTCTGGTGACCCGGCCAAGCAACCAAGATGGCCGCCATGGCTAAAAATAGAACATAGGGGTAAAATGTAGATTTTGGCTTATAACTCAAAAAACAAAGCATTAGCAAATCTGAAATGGGGGTAAAATTGTTTATCAAGTGAAGATCTATCTGCCCTGAAATTTTCAGATGAAACGAACAACCAGTTGTTGGGTTGCTGCCCTTGAATTGGTAATTTTAAGGACATTTTGCAGTTTTTTGTCGAGCCTGCAACTTTTGTTGCAGAAAGCTCGACATAGGGATAGTGATGCGGTGGCTAAGGTGGCGGCTAAGGTGTTAGCTCACTTCTTAAAAGCTTTATATTTTAGAAGGTGGAAGACATGGATGCTTCTTACTTTGTATATAGATGCCTCATGTTACGAAATTTCTGTCAGTCACATGTCCAATGTCCTTGACCTCATTTTCATGGTTCAGTGACCACTTGAAAAAAAAGTTAATATTTTTATACGACTGCAAAATTTGAAAATTTTTTCGTCTTATATTGCCATCACGTTGGCGTCGTCGTCATCGTCGTCGTTCGAATACTTTTAGTTTTCGCACTCTAACTTTAGTAAAAGTGAATGGAAATCTATGAAATTTTAACACAAGGTTTATGACCACAAAAGGAAGGTTGGTATTGATTTTGGGAGTTTTGGTCCCAACATTTTAGGAATTAGGGGCCAAAAAGGGCCCAAATAAGCATTTTCTTGGTTTTCGCACTATAACTTTAGTTTAAGTGAATAGAAATCTATGAAATTTTGACACAAGGTTTATGACCACAAAAGAACAGTTGGGATTGATTTTGGGAGTTTTGGTTTCAACAGTTTAGGAATTAGGGGCCAAAAAAGGGCCCAAATAAGCATTATTCTTGGTTTTCGCACAATAACTTTAGTTTAAGTAAATAGAAATCAATGAAATTTAAACACAATGTTAATGACCACAAAAGAAAGGTTGGGATTGATTTTGGGAGTTTAGGTCCCAACAGTTTAGGAATAAGAGCCAAAAAGGGACCCAAATAAGCATTTTTCTTGGTTTTCGCACCATAACGTTAGTATAAGTAAATAGAAATCTATGAAATTTAAACACAAGGTTTATGACCATAAAAGGAAGGTTGGTATTGATTTTGGGAGTTTTGGTCCCAACAGAATAAGGGGCCCAAAGGGTCCAAAATTAAACTTTGTTTGATTTCATCAAAATTGAATAATTGGGGTTCTTTGATATGCCGAATCTAACTGTCATGACTGTGTATGTAGATTCTTAACTTTTGGTCCCGTTTTCAAATTGGTCTACATTAAGGTCCAAAGGGTCCAAAATTAAACTTAGTTTGATTTTGACAAAAGATGAATCAGTTAGGTTCTTTGATATGCTGAATCTAAAAATGTACTTAGATTCTTGATTATTGGCCCAGTTTTCAAGTTGGTCCAAATCGGGGTCCAAAATTAAACTTTGTTTGATTTCATCAAAAATTGAATAAATGGGGTTCTTTGATATACCAAATCTAACTGTGTATGTAGATTCTTCATTTTTATAAGACCGCAAAATTTGAAAAATTTTTCGTCGTATATTGCTATCACGTTGGCGTCGTCGTCCGAATACTTTTAGTTTTCGCACTCTAACTTTAGTAAAAGTGAATAGAAATCTATGAAATTTTAACACAAGGTTTATGATCGCAAAAGGAAGGTTGGGATTGATTTTGGGAGTTTTGGTTCCAACATTTTAGGAATTAGGGGCCAAAAAGGGCCCAAATAAGCATTTTCTTGGTTTTCACACTATAACTTTAGTTTAAGTTAATAGAAATCTATGAAATTTAAACACAAGGTTTATGACCACAAAAGAAAGGTTGGGATTGATTTTGGGAGTTTTGGTCCCAACAGTTTAGGAATTAGGGGCCAAAAAAGGGCCCAAATAAGCATTATTCTTGGTTTTCGCACAATTACTTTAGTTTAAGTAAATAGAAATCAATGAAATTTAAACACAATGTTCATGACCACAAAAGGAAGGTTGGTATTGATTTTGGGAGTTTTGGTCCCAACAGTTTAGGAATAAAGGGCCCAAAGGGTCCAAAATTAAACTTTGTTTGATTTCTTTAAAAATTGAATAATTGGGTTTCTTTGATATGCCGAATCTAACTGTGTATGTATATTCTTAATTTTTGGTCCCGTTTTCAAATTGGTCTACATTAAGGTCCAAAGGGTCCAAAATTAAACTTAGTTTGATTTTAACAAAAATTGAATCCTTGGGGTTCTTTGATATATGCTGAATTTAAAAATGTACTTAGATTTTTAATTATTGGCCTAGTTTTCAAGTTGGTCCAAATGGGGGTCCAAAATTAAACTTTGTTTGATTTCATCAAAAATTGAATAAATGGGTTCTTTGATATGCCAAATCTAATTATGTATGTAGATTCTTAATTTTTGGTCCAGTTTTCAAATTGGTCTACATTAAGGTCCAAAGGGTCCAAAATTAAACTAAGTTTGATTTGTAACAAAAATTAAATTCTTGGGCTTATTTGATATGCTTTATCTAAATATGTACTTTGATTTTTGATTATGGGCCCAGTTTTCAAGTTGGTCCAAATCAGGATTCCATATCAAGTATTGTGCAATAGCAAGAAATTTTCAATTGACATCAATCAATACCGTTATGATAAAAGGCCAAACCGGTTTTGACAGGTAATAATTAAAGTAATTTACTGTATTGGGACTAGATAATTAGATCGGAATTCCGAATAGACAGGGTCCGGTTTACAAGGGACATTTTTGCAAAGAATATTAAGGGAAGGAAGTGGGACTTTAATTTTCGGCCGGAATTGACAGGAAACCGGATTACTCAGGGTCCGGTTTTCACAGGTTTGACTGTATTAACTTTCCATGAAGGTCATAATTGTATATTATACAATTTATGACTTTTGATGAGGTGGATACAAGGATTTATTTACCTTGTACAAATATTTCATGTGATTAAGGTCAATATTTAAGAAATAGTTCAAGACACTGAGGGCCTTTTGGAGTGGCCTGCCAGTCCATATATTACAATTTGGCCTAAAGTTTCAATGAACAATTTCTTTAATTATACTTTCAACTGTCCTTTACAGTAACATGACTATCAATCTTTATTTTTAAAATTTTGTAAAAAAAAAAATGAGTCTTTCATTGATATTTTATTGTAATAATTTGATACATTATTTAGTTTTACCCCCGCTTAAAAAAACGGGGTATATAGTATTCGTTGTGTCCGTCCGTTCATCCTTCCGTCCCTAAACTACTGAAGGGAATTCCATGAAACTGTCAGAGAATCTTTGTTACATGTTCCCATTGTGCACCTCCTAATTTAGATTTTGATCCTACCAATTTCTGCGGTTTCCAATAGCAAATCATGGACTTTGTCTGTCCCTTCGTCCGTCATACTAAGCCATCCTGTTTACGGACTTAGTACATATATTAAACATATGGCTGTTAATGAAAAACATGTTCGACTGTATTGACTAATATCTCAAAAACCATTCATTGCAAACAGAGAAAATGTGACAAGGACAAAAATGTTCAGAATGACAAGATCTATTTAATTTATATTTATGTCAAAATTGTTGGATACTCCTGCATAGGGGTTATTGGCCATAAATGACAGTTTTTGGCAAATTTGAATGCTTTTGGCTATTATCTCATAAACTATTATCACTGTGCTTAAACGGCTGTGGGTAACTTAAGTTACCCACAGCCCAATATGGCGGCGTAAAATAATGCGATTTTAATTTTATCAAATATCTTTGCATTAATAATTCTTTACAAGTTGTCAATGTAATGTATCTAAGGCAAAATAATCAACTGAAAACAAAAAATGTAATGCATTTTGTCTTAGCTTAGCCTAAGAACAATTTTAAAAATGGCAAAAGATGTCCGTAACTTTTCTTAACCGAAAACTCTGGCCGTGGGTAATTTTTCTGTTGTAGCCTTTGGATGCATAATTTTTGCGTATATAAGGATTCTTTATACATAATGATCTGACATTTGTTTTCCTTTTCCACGGACACCGAAGAAAATGACACTCACAAACATGGGGATAATACCAACTTAAGCGCTTAACTTTGGTCCGTTTAGCTGTGCTGGATGTACAAATACACAGTCAGGTCCGGTCAGATTAGGGACATTAAATCCGATGCCTTGTATAGGAAGAGTGCCACGCTCTCTACGTTCATGAAAATATAACATAAAAGTGCGTACCAATACAGGATAATTTGTACATTAAACATGCAATAAACTTCAGCATTTCAGCTACTGCAATTTACAATCATTAGATCTGCAAGTTACACGCATCCGCTTTACAAGTTAAGGGCATCTAAACTGTAGAAAAAGCAGCAGGTACACGCATCTTACAGCTCACTAAGAGCTTTAAAAATGAAATAGCTAGACATATAATAAACATGATTCTGGTCTATATTAAATCTTGAGACACTGACCTTTTCCTAAATTGCAAAATTCAACAATTGTAACAATTTTATAGGCTTAAAAGCTAGAAAATATAATGCCCATATTTTCGTATGCCATCTACGGCTAACCGTAACTGCATTTACGGGCATCGGCTTTATACCAGTGATTTTCCACTATTAACAGCTACCGAAGGAGAGACAGGGTTTCAAAGAACTCAATAAATCATTATCCCAGTAGAAATTTTATTTTCAACTGTTTGAAGAAAAACAACAATGTGATCCTGGCAAATCTATTTGAAATTACATATATGTAATTGCACTATGTTTCGATGAGTAACACAAGTAAATAATGAAGAAAGTTTATTAACCCAACTAGTCCTGGTTTCTTAAAAAATAAGGCTAAGATATTTTCATTGTTTCAGTATTAATGTACGGTTTATTCCCTTTTGTAATTTCATCTGAAAATTTGAATATTGGCACCGCATAGAAGAAAAACATTTAAGCTACATGTTCAGATTTTTCGGCTTCTTAATATTCATCTTAAACTAGTTGATTAAGGACAGCCGTGGTTTGTTATTGTAAAAATGTATGTTGCAGTACTGTGTTGCTGTAATTTTATGAGTAAAACAGACAGAGTGATATCACATATAATCTAGAATAAAAAATGTTGAAGGGGTTTAGTGTTTTGCTTTAAGGGATCGTTTCGAAAATTGGAACTTCTGACTATGAATTCCCCTTGCCGTTTTTGGGAATAAGTAAGGCGTTAACCTTTACTCTTTACTGTAACTAAATGTAGTTGTATACCAACTTACGATATTTCATAGCTTACCTTTATATTTTTGTGTATAACAATATAAATTCTGAGAAAAGTTAAAGACACATCATGAAGTTACGGACATCTCTGTAAATTACGTAAAAAAAGTTACGGATATCTCTTGTAAAAGTTACGTACCTCTTTTGGACTTTTAAAATCAGTTGTTTTTCGACTTATTGTTTTATACTTGAGTTATTTCTACTTTTATTAGTGCGGGCGAAACTGATATACATCTTCTTGAAAGCTTTATCTTCGTTAAACAACTTTGTTTTGCTTTAAAATAACTAAAATCTATATAAACAGAAGATGTCTTGCGCCATCTTGGGCTGTGGGTAACTTAAGTTACCCACAGCTGTTTAAGCACAGTGATTATAGATAGAAAAAAAAATATTTTAGATTGCAAATATGTTCAGCAATAAAAGCTCTACACACAGTTCAAATGACCACTTGTTATTGGATTTATTGCCCTTAAATGTTTATTACTTGTTTATTACCATATCCTCTATTTTTATATTTTCACCGATTTTAGTGCTTTAAAAAGTATCTTTTAAACTGTTATAGATATATTGAAAGTTTGAACAGCAAAAATGTTAAGTAGGACAAGATCTAAAAAATACAGCCAGTGGGTCTGAAATCATCCTCAAAGGAAGATTTAGACAAATTTGAAAACAGGTGAGCGACACAGGCTCCTTGGAGCCTCTAGTTACCTTTCTTGCAATAGTTACTAGCTGGTTCGTGTCAAGTGCAAAATTATTATGATTTACATTCAGAGTGGAATTGGTAACGACACGGACACATAAATATTCTGAAATATAAAACAGCAATACAAGACTTGACACAGCTTGTTTTTTTTTTTTGTCAGATCATACATTATTTTTTTTATTTTGGTCCTGGTAATGAAACAGTTGATAGTGAAACATCTGTCAAATATGATATTCATCTTTTGCAGATCTACCAACAATGGAAACTCCAATTTCCTATCCAAAAAGGAAAAGAATTCCTAGAAAAATATATACTCCAAGCAGCAGTAAAGTAGCTGAAAAGCAAGAAAACAAGAAAAGTAAGAATTGCTGATTTGTATTATTGGTTTCTGTTTTGGTCACTTAGCCTGAAAGGCTTGCAAGTTTTTGCCATCACTAAGCATTTTCATCCATTATTTATCGTCTGTCTGTTGTCCATCCATCCATAATTTATGTTTTATTTTGTTCTAAAACATCAAACGGACAGATGGATCAGTATAAACAATATGCCCTTCACTTATTGTCACGGTGGCACGAAAAAGGCGTCTAATTTTCCATCTAGTTGTAATTTGACCATGTCATGAATATTGTCCAAGTCCCTTCCAACAACAATCGTCAATTTAAGGAAAAAAAATCCAGTAAATTATCAAAAGTTGTAGGCTAAAAAATATCTTTAAACCTGAATTTCTTTTTATATTAAATAAAATTGACAATTTCGATTTTCAGTTATGTCAAAAGTAGTCATATTTTTTCCAACAAAGTGAATTTTTACAGATTTGAGCTAGGACTTAAGGTTTCAGAGCTAAAAGGGGCTAAAACGGACTTCTCTTTTTTGTTCATGAAATTTTTAATTTTCATATTTTCATTTTGATTTTTTCATTTTTCATTGTTTTCCTTATGAACTTTTGCACTGGTAGAGTCTCGACGGATTTAACGTAGCTTGTACCGTTTCCGAGCTATTAGGGGCCAAAGTGGTGCTCAATCCCAAAAAACAAACTTTTTTATTTCTCGTCCGATTTCAAAGGTTTTTTTTTCTTCTTTAGAGTCCTTATCGAATTTCCAACATAGAGAATTTTAGCAGATTTGAGCTAGGACTTGCAGTTCTTCCAACCTATTAGGGGCCAAAGTGGTGCTTTTTAGTACTAATGTAATTTCTGTGTCCAGCAAATTACTGTGTCAAGCATATTATTGTGTCCACTTTAGAAGTGTGTCAACACTTGCCCAAATGAACACTTGTCGACCATTGCGGTCGTATCATGGTGCACTCGGCCAAGCTCTTTATTCTTGTATGTCGTTCATGAATTCAAAAATGCTTCATCCAATTGAACTGAAATTTTAAAATTAGGCTGGAATTGGTAATGTCTGGTTACCTTTTGTTTTTTTCCAATTTTGCGATGTGTCCAGAGTATGGGACTTTGATTTTTACAAAAAATGCCATTTTTCTTGAATGTCGTACAGTAACTCAAAAATGCTTCATCCGATTAATCCGAAATTTTATAATTAGGCTAGAATAGGTAATGCCTGGTTCTCTTTCGTTTTTTTTCTGATTTTTCTATATGTTGTTCTAGAGTTGTGGGACTTTGGTGTTAAAAAAATGCGTTTTTCTTGTATGTTGTACACTAATTCAAAAATGCTTCATCCGATTGAATTGAAATTTTAAAATTAGGCTGGAATTTGTAATGCCTGGTTCCCTTTCACTTTTTATTAGCTCACCTGTTAAAAATAGAACATAGGGGTAAAATGCAAATATTGACTAATTTCTTGAAAACCATTGCAGATAGAGAAAATCTGACATAGGCAAAAATGTTCAGAATGTCAAAATCTACCTAAGTTCCATTTATGCCAAAATTGTCGGATGCCCTCGCAAAGGGGTTATTGCCCATAAATGATGATTTTTGGCCAATTTTAACGTTTTTGACTATTTAAGAAATAATTCATGGCAGCCATGGTTTATTGGAGATTTTAACATGGGTTTCATTGTTTGTGTAAAATTTTAATCCCGAGTGTTAGCGAGGGTTAAAATTTTGCAAATAATAATTTTCTCCTCTGAAACTACCAGGTCAAATGGAACCAATCTTGGCCACAATCATCCTTATGGTATCTATTTTTAAAATTATATCCGTAGTCCTTGACGGGCAACCAACATGGCTGCCAAGGCCAAAATTTAATAGATGTATATCATGCTAAAATTGTCATATTTCTTGCATTTTATATATAAAAAACCTGTACTCAATTTCCTTTTGTTTTCACAATTCCCTTTATTATCCAATGCTACATACTATTATGCTGCGATTGGTAAGCACCTATGTTTCCATGAAGTGCCAGCGCTGCAGGTCCAGAGCCGACTTTGCTCTTGTTCTTTCCCATTTTCATACTTAACAAGTTTTCTTTTCATGGTCTGTATGTTTATATTATTGGCAAGTGTTAACTAGAGATCAAAAGAGGTCAGGGCATCAACTTAATCGGAATAAAAATTAGCATGGTTATAAATGCCACTTGGCTAAGTACATGTAATCATGGTAATTAAGACAATATAAAAGAAAAAACACACCTGTCATATTTTAAATTTCTCTTTAATTACCGTTATCAGTGCCAGCTAAGTAAATTAACAGTAATAATTATACCCCCGCTCCGAAGGAGAGGGGGGGTATAGTGTTTTACCTCTGTCCGTCCTCTGTCAGTCCATCCGTAACACTTTTTTGTAACACTTTTCTCAGCTACTATGTATTACAGCTATTAGATATTTGGTATCAAGCATCAGGTTGGGGTGCTGTACCGTGTAAGTGGTTTTCAGGTCTGGTGCTCATCTACTTCCTGTTTACAGACTTAGTACATATATTAGACATAGGGGTATTAATGAAAAATTTTCATAACACTTTTCTCAACTACTATGTATCACAGCTATTAGATATTTGGTATCAAGCATCAGGTTGGGGTGCTGTACCATGTAAACGGTTTTCAGGTCTGTCGCTCTTCTACTTCCTGTTTACAGACTTAGTACATATATTAGACATAGGGGTATTAATGAAAAATTTTCGTAAGACTTTTCTCTGCTACTATGAATCACAGCTATTTGATATTTGATATCAAGCATCAGGTTGGGGTGCTGTACTGTGTAAGCGGTTTTCAGGTAACCTGTAGATAAATTTTTATTTGTACTTGGAACCTTTCCAGATGACTGTCTCATTGACAATCATACCACATCCTCTATTCTTATAACTAACTTGATAAGAAAATATAAAGTGCATCTTGAAAAAAAGCCATGGGATAAATATCAAAAAGGGATGTAGCTAGTCTATATTGTTATTGATATCCTTGTATTATACGCCTTAAATCATACTTTTCCTATAGAATATTCAAAATCTGCACTTCAAACTAATGAATTACACTATACAAAGGATGTATACGACAAAAGTTTAATCACATTATCAGCTGAAGTTCTGTTCACCCATAAAACATGGACAGTTGAAGATTTGGAAATTTTCTGAAAATACTGTGTAAAATTAATATAATAGTTAATACTTGTTTCATATGACATTTTACTTGCTTGTTTGTTGTGTATAAGGTATTGTTTTTTATTTCTTTGGTCAACTCACCTTTTTGTATATTATTTTATGTATATAATTTTGTTTTGAGGACTCCCAATAGATTAGCTAAATTGTATGGGGTAATCCTCAGTTGGTAGAGTATTTTGTCTTGCTTCTACAGTTTTCAGGCATCAAATTTTTATTGTATTTATGTTCATATATATATGTAAATACTTGCATGTCCTAATGCTTAACTGGCAGGTCGAAACTTTCCTGGTTCAGTTTAAATTAAACTTAGAATTATTTATTTTTATTTGTTGTCAAATATTAAATATCCTCTGAATACAATTTTTGAAATGAAAATAAAAATTGATGATTTTAAAAAAATTAAAAGCTCAAGTTTGGAATAGTTATGTACATTAACAATTATGTACTAACTTTTAGAACCAGGAAGGTCTCAGGGAAAGTCAGATGATATAGATATTTCTTGAAACCATGAATTTGATTCCTACCCTGACTGATGAGACCAAATGGAAGCAAATTTATAGGTATATAAATTTCTAGTTTTAAGCTCACCTGACCTAAAGGGCCAAGTGAGCTATTTCTATCACTTGGCGTCCGTCGTCGTCTGTCATCGTCAGTCCTTTAACTTTTTCAAAGATCTTCTTCTCTGAAACTGCCAAGCCAAAATGGAACCAAACTTGGCCACAATCATCCTTAGGGTAACTAGTTTAAATGTTGTGAACGACATTTCTGCCGGACAACCAACATGGCTGCCAAGGCTAAAAATAGAACATAGGGGTAAAATGCAAATATTAACTGCCATCTTGGAAACTGTAACAGATTGAGAAAATCTGACAGGGTGACAAATGTTCAGATTGACAAGATCTACCTTAGTTACTTTTGAGTTAAAATTGTCGGATGGCCCCCGCATAGGGGTTATTGCATATAAAAGACTATTTTTGGCCAATTTTAATGTTTTTGGCTATTATCTAATAAGTTTTAATAGATAGAAAAAAAATTAAAAATTGCAAAAATGATCAGCAATAAAAGCTCTACAAACAAGTCATTGATCACTTAATATTAGTGTTGTCAACGGTTAACCGGTTAACCGGTTAACCGGTCGAACGACCGAATACCGAATACCAAAAACGCTTACCGGTTAACCGGACCTTTTTAAAATTTTAATAAAATTGATGTAAATGTGTACTGAAATCATTAGTAAATAATGTGAAATGATTGTACGAATTGATTGGTACTTGATTAGACAGATCAATTGTTCAGTTTATTGATTAATCTTGTTAACCTTGAAAACATTTAAATTTTATTACTTAATTAGCACATAGACAACTTGTCTGTCAGCTCCGGGCAAGTATAATGTAAACATAATTAGCATATTAAGTTTATTTTGAACAGTTGTAAGCTGAACATGCTGAATAAATTTTACGATTTAGTTTATTTCTTCACTTTGACTTTATATTGTGTGTGCGTACATGTAAATATGCCACCTCCGTCATCTAAGGCTTGGTCTTTTTTTAAACGTAATGCCGACTCCAAAATAGTGAAATGCAAACTATGTGAAATGGAATTAGTCTATACTGGTGGTACAAGTAATATGCTGAATCATCTGAAGTTAAAGCACCCAATGACTTTTCTGAAACGCCTGAGAAAGTTAAGCAGTCATCGGTTTTAGACTTTGTTCAGACACCCAGATCTAGAAGATTTTCGTCTACTCAATCTGAACTAATAACAAATTCAATAGTGGATATGATTATATTGGATTACCTACCCATTCGCATTGTTGAGGGAAAAGGATTTTCAAAACTTATGTCGATAATAGCTCCAGAATTTAAAATTCCGTCTAGAAATACTATAAAATCCAGAATAGAAAAGTCATATAGTGACAAAAAAGAGAGTTTGATTAAAGAGTTAAATCTCATTGACAGCGTATCCCTTACTTCTGATACATGGACATCGAATGCTACAAAAAGCTTTTTAACAGTCCAGAACATCACGTTGACAAAGACTGGAATTTACAGTCAAATGTGCTTGTTACTCGTGAAATGCCTGAACGCCATACAGGCGAAAATCTTGCTGAACGACTGAAATCTACAATTTCAGAGTTTGAATTGGACGGTAAAATTGTGAGTTCTGTACATGACAATGCTAGGAACATGAATTGTGCATCAGAGAAATGTGACTTTGACGATATGAGATGCTTTGGTCATACCATTCAGCTTTGCATTAAACCATGCTTGGAAATACCCGCTATTGCCAAACTTACTTCACGTGCTCGTAAGTTAGTGGGACATTTCAAGCATTCAACTACAATAACTGCAGAAATGAGGAAAAGACAAAAGTTGTTCGGACTAAGACAGAACGAACTTATACAAGACGTAGTTACGAGATGGAATTCGACTCAGCTAATGATTGAACGCCTATGTGAACAACGCAGAGTTATTACGGATGTAATGCTAGATACAACTGTTACTAGGAAATGTGACACACATATGCTTCTCAAAGATCATGAGTGGGATTATCTGGTTGAAATTTCCGCAGTATTGAAGCAAATGTCTCATGTTACAACATACATGTGTCTGGAAAAGGACGTATCAGCCTCTGTAATGCTTCCTATTGTCAACGGACTCTTAAAAAAACACCTAAAAAACTCTGAAGAGGATAGTGCTCTTGCGCATAAAATGAAAGCAAGTATTTCGGAAGAACTCATCACCCGCTTTAAACCGTATGACATTGAAACTGCATCTACACAGCATGCTTTAGCGTCCTTACTTGATCCGAGGCATAGAACACTTAACTTTTTCTCCCCAGAACAAAAAAAAGTCGCCATTGAAATGTTAGAGTCCAAGTTAGACGATGTGCCATTAAAGCCCGCAGTTAAAACGTCATGAAAAAACCTTGGAACTGAAGTTGACAAGCAACCAGCCAAGAAACAAAGAGTCCAACGATCTTTGGACTTTCTTTTGTTTGACACCGACGAAGATACATCCTTTCAAGATGAATCGGAAATGTCCTTATACATCAAGGAGCGTGCTGTGCAAGATTCAAACCCACTCGAGTGGTGGAAAGAAAATAATTGTAAATTCCCCAGACTCTTTGTGTTAGCTAGACAATATTTAAGTATTCCTGCTACCTCTGTTCCGTCAGAACGAATCTTTTCATGCGCGGGTCTCATTGTTACTAAACTGAGAAATCGACTATCTTCCTCTGTAATCGACCAGATAATATTCCTGAATAAAAACTATGTACCCGAGGAAAAATGTGAATAACTCTTCTTTCGTTCTTTCTAAATGTACATACTTATAAATTTGTTTTTTTTGTAATTTATTACATATTGAAATCCTAATTGTGTTAGTGTTTGCATTATTGTGTTATAATACCCTGGGATAAATGTCAATTTATTGTATCATAAAACCAGTCATTCGTGAAGTACTTTGTATAAGACTTTGAACATCAACGTAACTACCGGTTAACCGGTTAATCGGTCGAACGATTATTCGGTTAACCGGTTAGGCATAATACTTAATATGAAGATTTTGTTTGAGAAATGAAATACACGTAATTGTAAATACTAAGATTGGTGAGATCAAAGAGTATCATAGAAAATAAGTGAATTTTTACAGATCTGAGCTAGGACTTAAGGGTTCAGAGCTAAAAGGGGCTAAAACGGACTTCTCTTTTTTTTTCATGAAATTTATATTTTTCATCTTATTTTCATTTTGATTTTTTCATTGTTTTCCTTATGAACTTCTGCACTGATAGAGTCTCGAAGGATTTAACGTAGCTTGTACCGTTTCCGAGCTATTTGGGGCCAAAGTGGTGCTCAATCCCAAAAAACAAACTTTTTTATTTCTCGTCCAATTTCAAAGGTTTTTTTTTTCTTTAGAGTCCTTATGAAATTTCCAACAGAGAATTTTAGCTAGGACTTGCAGTTTTTCCAACCTATTAAGGGCCAAAGTGGTGCTTTTTAGTACTAATGAAATTTCTGTGTCCAGCAAATTACTGTGTCAAACATATTATTGTGTCCACTTTAGAAGTGTGTCAACACTTGTCGATCATTGCGGTCATATCATGGTGCACTCGGCCAAGCTCTTTATTCTTGTATGTCGTTCATGAATTCAAAAATGCTTCATCCAATTGAACTGAAATTTTAAAATTAGGCTGGTAATGTCTGGTTACCTTTTTTTTTTCCAATTTTGCGATGTGTCCAGAGTTATGGGACTTTGATTTTTAAAAAAATGCCATATTTCTTGAATGTCGTACAGTAACTCAAAAATGCTTCATCTGATTAATCCGAAAATTTTAAAGAGAAAAGATTCCTGCATGGGATGATATAGTTTTTTGACAGAGAGTTTTATTCCAAAGTACAGAAATTTTGCTCTAAAAGTTGGGTAATTTTTGTTTTTATAGAAATCTACCGCAGAATTTTTCACTTCATGACGCAATTTCACGCCTACCAATCTCTCTCATTCACCACCAAATGTGATGCAAAGAAATTAATGAGAGAGACATCCGGAGCTGAATGAGAGAGATACATTTTAGATCAATTAGAGGTAAGTGTGTAAATTAAAACCTCTTACTCAAATTGTTTTAAAAATCAGAGAATGCTATTCTGTGGCAAATTCATTTCTCTATACTATCACGTGAAATGACTGTTTCAAGTTTCAGTTATACATCAAAACCTGAAATCGTCTTTCTGGAGACCTTAATTATCATGTTTACCTGAATCAGTCGACATTGCAAAAGCAATGCGGTGTCTGCCTTTTTGATTTTTCTCTATTTTCGGTATAACTTTACCATTTGCATCTCAATTTGTAAAAATAGAGGAAGAATACCTGGAGTGTTTTTTATAATATGGTTTTATTTTTCCAATGGTGTATATGATCAGTATTTTCAAATTTGCTCATTGATAAAGGTAACTTTTGCATGAATGGTGACTTGGCTTAGAACGGCATAGGCATGAATAAAAAACGGTCATAATACAAGACACAAATTCACTGTGGTCACCTCAAGTTTTTCAACAGGGTATCAAGCTCTGAATGACCCCGACAAGATTTAAAAAAAATATATATCGAACAGTATAACACATTAGTTTGTCACAACATCAACAAACATACAAAATAGAACTACTAAATGTACCCATGGCCAATATTTTCCTGCCTTTGAACTGGTGCATATGCATGCGAGGGGTTAGACAGATGTGGCCTTTGGAAAAATAAATCCATACTATAAAAATTCGTTAAGGTTCCATGGAATCAGTGATAACATGTAACTCTTAATTTGTTGATCTTCAAAAACTGTCCTGAAGAAAAATGTTCCCCACCTCATAATACTTAATAAGAGTCTCTGATGACGGAAAGATTTACAACAGACTGTACCAGAATGTAAATTGACAAAAAATAAGTCTTATTATCAATCAATTTTGGAAAAATCTATATTGTTGTTAAATTTTGATAAAAACACTGTACTTTTATCACTAAAAGCTTTGGTACTAGTTTCAGTTAGTTTCATGAAGGTTTGATATAAATATTGATAATTAAAAACTTTAACAATACACTACCCTTTAATGTGAAATGCAAAAAAAAAAATTAAAAAAAAACAAACCTAAGTCCATTTATCAGTACATTGTGGAAAAATAGATAAATATTTTTAGGTACAATTTCTTGATCATAAAGGTGCCTCGATCCAATTTAGAAGGAATTCCAAAGAGACATGCCGATAAAGTAAACGATGTTTAAAGAACTTTAACTACAGACTGAACCTAAATGTAAAGTGCAAAAAACTTATTCCAATTACCAGTGAAATTCAGAAAGAAAATCTTTTTTTTTTCTCAAAATTTAGTTTTGAAACATGCTATATCTCTTGATCATGAAGAAGCTGCTATCCAAGTTTCAAATGATTTGATTAAGATTTGATGAAGTCATTGATGTTTGAAATTTTTTTTAACCATAGCGTGTACAAAAGAATGTAGGACAGAAAGTCACAGGACAAAAAGTCACAGACAAAAAGTCACGGACAAAAAGTCACAGGACAAAAAGTCACAATTTAGTTTTTAGAATATTTTTCTTTATAAAGCAAGAAAAAATAATTTAAAAAATAAAAGTTTTGTTTTTTTCTTGAAGTGTTAAACTTAAAGCAACTTTGTAATTAAAAATTATTCAATAAATATCAATAATGATCAAATAATTGTTATGAAAACAAGATGTCATCATGACATGGTACTTAAATGGCTTCATGGTGCCAAGAAATATAATTTTTGAATGATTAAAATTTACTATTTTTTTATTTAACAAAGCTTATGAACAATGTCCTACACTTCAAAATGAATAGATGTAATAAAAAGATAATATTTCAAGATCTTTCTTTTATATATTCAAACAATTGTCGAAGGATTAATTGTGACTTTTTGTCCTGTGACTTTTTGTCCTACCTAATTTGTGACTTTATGTCCTGTGACTTTTTGTCCTGTGACTTTCTGTCCGTTTACCGTACAAAATATGATGTGCAACATACTGTCCATTTGCCAATAAAATTCAGAAAAAATAATAAAACTTTTTTTTCTCTCAAAATATTGTTATAGATAGTGCCTCCTCAACATAAAGTCACTGTCTAAATTTCAAATGATTTCATAATGATTTGATTAAGTTATTAATGTTTAAAGGAATTTAAACACAGGGTGTACCAGATGTTGATCATCACAACGCCGACGACGACGACGAAATTAAGGAGCGCTACGTCTCGCCTTCATGACTTTTGTTGCAGGCGGGACGGACAAAAATTGCTCTTGGCAATCTTCCTCTATTTTGATAAATTACATGAAAATGGTAACTTTATTATCAGAAAATAGAGAAAATCAAAAAAGGCAGACATCGCATTGCTTTCGCAATGTCGACTGAACCAGGTAAACATGATAATTAAGGTCCCCAGAAAGACAATTTCAGGTTTTGATGAATAACTGAAACTTGAAACAGTCATTTCACATGATAATTGTCGAACACTTTGATATAAGCATAAAGAAATTTGTTGTCCTCTCATGCACCACCACTTTTCTCCTGCATCACCACTAGTTCTCATGCATCACCACTAACTTCAAAGAATGATTGAGAGAAAACGGATAGAGTCTGACACTTGATATGACATGGTAGTGATACCTTGCTGGTAAACTTTCTACAACAGTGAAATTGGTAAGATAAGATTAGATTAACATTGATTTCTGGACAATTGTTTGACTTTTTTTCTTGTATTTCCATTGACATGTTTGTAGGAGAAAACGTCTTACGTTGTCAGTTTTGTGTTTACATGCAAGCAATGAATACCAACGTATAGAGAAATGAATTTGCCACAGAATAGCATTCTCTGATTTTTAAAACAAATTGAATAAGGGGTCTTAATTTACGTACTTACCTCTAATTGATCTAAAATTTATCTCTCTCATTCAGCACCGGGTGTCTCTCTCATTAATTTCTTTGCATTTGGTGGTGAATGAGAGAGATTGGTTGGCGTGAATTTGGGAACACTCTCTATTTTTCCCAAAAATATTTCATACTTTAAAATTATATGACTGAAAAGAGGAAACTTCGAGGCATCCGTTGATATATTTTTCTTTAAATTTAGTTGAATATTTAGTTCAAAAATATATAATGAAAAGTTCAGTTTTTGAACCCCAAAAATTTGATGTAAATTTCCGTTAGTGGGGTCACGTCAGTAAAACTAAAATCACACTGTAAATATTCTCACCTGCATAAATTGTATATGGTTACAAAGCCAATATTAAGAGCTTTATCCAGGTTAAATTTCATAATAGTAGTGTGGAATTTAACAGGTAAACTAACCAGTTAAAGTTACGCAATTTTCTTGATTTCTAGTATTCCGCCGCTCGTTAATCATCGATAACTTCAATTGTTTATTGGAAGGTTTCTTGACATTTTTACGACCTCTTTTCACAAGAAAACTACCCCTCATGCCTTTATTATTTTTCTAAAATTAGGATTTTATTGTTATGCGAAAGAAAATTTAATCTTGCAAATCAGTTATAAATCAGCTTCCCTGCATAATTTTTAGAATAATTTTATGATGAGTAAATCAAAAGTTATAGGTGAAAGTTTGAGACACGACGTAGAAAATTTACTGTTGTATCATAGAAATACTGAGAGATTCAAATCCCAATCGTTTTATATTGATCCCAGTTAAAATCAAATACTTAAAATATGCAGAATCCACATAGAGCC